>NW_015090839.1:10576042-10623394 GCF_001431845.1 Calidris pugnax | reverse complement strand
AAAAAAAAAAGAAAACCTTGACAGAAATAGGCATTTTCCCATTAAAATCTTCAGTTTATTCCAAAGCCATTTTTATCATCAATAACAACAGAGTTTCAACAAGATGTTGAGAACAGCTAGTTTTGTCTTAGCTAATCATCACCTCTTCCCACACTCAGAAACAGCCAGCAATGGATGAGAGGGAGATACAAAGTTATGATGTTACCATCTGTGCCAGAAAAAATTGTTTGGGAATGTATTACCAGAATTGCAATAGCTGTAAATTATTTTGGGCTTATGATTTCTCTGTAGTATTTCATCATTTTGAAATTAAAAACATGTGCTTAAAAAAAAAAGATGCATGTACTGGCTGAATGGCACATACACACACATGCAGATAGTTCTTGCTTCTCCAGTCTTATTCATCCTGTTAATACGTTTGAAGTCAGAATATACACAAAGAGTAACAATGCAATAAAACCAAGCATTATGACTTGCATTGTATTTACAAAAGAATAGCATGTGTACAGTTTTTGCAAATCAATTACTTTCTTTTCTTACGGGGAAAAGTGTCTCTTTCCTACATAATGTGTCTTTCTATCTCAAAAGAGATACTCATAACTTCCATGGCATAAATGACTTGAAAAAACAACTAGATCCCTGGACTACAATTTTGAGGTCACTGGCATAAAACGTTTCTTCCATCTTCGTAGCAGTAATTTTCTGAAAGCTATTACTAAAATGAGAACAATTATGTACAGTTTTAAAGCATTTGTATGTAAGAAAACTGCTTATCAGTGTCTAGACACTGTCTTCCATAAAATTCATGGATCCACATGTTGCCTCCAAATGCTGGGTTTAGCCTTTGGATCTTTGATTTAGCTGACAGATGTGCACAAACTCCAGCCATTGGTTAGCTCCCTCATAGCTAAATAGCTCTTCAGATACGTGTGCCAAAACTATTCCAGCTGAGGGAGAAAATTCAGTTCATTAAATTTCCTCTGGATCTGCATGTTTTAAGTGGCAGTTTAGTAAAGATTAAAACTCTTCCTCTAGTCCAACTTTATTCCTTTTGCTTGACCCAGAATCTGTCTCTATTTTGTTCCAGGGGTCACCAATGTCACAAGTGTTTGAGTTCAGGCTCACAACTCTGAGGACTTTGTTTATAAGAATCTAAAACAGAGTTTAGCCCATAATATTTACCTTCTCTTGTTGGAAAAACTCATAGGCTGGGTAAATAACAATTTTGAAGTAATATAATCAATGAAGTATAACAGAGTAAATGATGCAAAACAACACTTCTATGGAAAAGCCACGAAGAGGGAGATGACAAGGTGTTTTGTTCTATGACAATCAGATTATAATAACTCTGAAGATTGTAAAGGTTTATTTTGTTCCCTGCTCAGGTTCACATTTCAAAAACATAAACTTGCATAGGAGACTGTTTCTGCATGAAAGCAAATTTTGTACATGATTATGCTCACATCAAAAAACAATTAACATCAAGCACTCCCCTTGTCAGATATTGAAGTACTGCTTAGAATTAGAAGGCAGAAACCCAGAAGAGGCTTCTTTTTTGAGGCAATGATTTTTACATTAAATCTAAGAAAACTAATGATTATAAATAAATAAAATTTCAACTGTAACACAAAGGTTTGATTTTCACTATTGAAGACTGAATTAATATTAACAGCAGATTAAGTCTCTCAGTAGGTGACTAGACTTACAATTAAACTTCTTTTGGTTTTGGTTAAGACTTCCTGTGCTGGCATGCAACAAGCATCCTCCAGCAGTGCTGCAGATGCATGAAATTAAATACTTCCAGTTCATCTGCTTCTTTGCCCCACAGAGGGAAGACCCTTCTCAGCAGGAGGTGCAAACTTGCACAATTTGCTTTTGGGGCAGGAGCTCCAGCACAGGTTCTGGATGAGGGCACCAGTGGGTGGCCTGGCTCCACTCCACTCTCTCCCTTTGCAGATGTAGACTGGGTTCTTGTGGCAAAACCCTAAGAGTGGGCCAGGTGGCACACAGGGGAGATATCTGGGTGGGTTGGGGGGCAAGATAGTTTGTTACCTGCTGTTGCAAAGAAGGCTGAAATCTGCTTGTGGTGAAGGCAGCTGGGACTGGCTCTGATCCTCCTGCAACATCAAAAGAGATGCAGGGGGAGGGTCTCCAGCTGCAGCTTGTGCTACTGCTGCAGTGCCAAAGGCAGGAGGGGTGACTACGCTGGTGTGCACAGCCCAGAGTAGGTGCCCAGTTCACTGGCATTGCCCTGGGGCACCTGAAAGAAGCTTAAGGGGAACAAAGAGAGAATGAGAGTCTGCTCAGCGATGACTGAGACCGAACACACATGGGATCTGAACAAAAGCTGTCTTTTCTTATAAACATCCTATCATCAATTCAGCAGACGGGTACAGCTTCCTCACAAGCCTGATGGGGATCTGATTATTGTTGATAACCCCATCTCTGGGGCAGCAGAGACCAGGCTTCTTGCCACCCCTGCAAATTACAGCCTGTCAACTTTACTCCTCTGCACAGCTCAGGGAAAATCCAAGGAATCATTTTGTCTCTGTCCCACAAGTCAGAGCACAGATCTAAACTCAGCACAAGTTTTTGGAATTTGTGACTGATGGATTCAGGAAATCTTGTTCCAGCAATTACAGGTATTATCATAACAAGGAAACAAAAATACCTTTTCCTGCGGTGGCATGGTTCTGTTTAAGGTCTTTCCTCCAAAAGTCTCTCCCTACTTCTATGCACTTTCTATCATGCACATGGACCCATAAAAAAAAAAGGCACATTCAAAAATCAAAATATATTTAAATCTCTGAAACAAATCCAGCCCTACCAACTCTCCTCTACTCCGCTGCCAGCTCAAAATCAACTAATAGTCAGTCTCCTCATCAGTGGTGGATCCAGGGTAGAACAGACCTCCCACTATAAGCAGAGCCTTGAAATAAATGTTTATCATTTAAAGAGAGAAAATAAATTACTTTAAAATGTTTTTCACCAGCCAGGCTCAGTGTGTCATCCAACTCGTATAAAAATGGATGTTTCTACACAATTACTTGTACTCTGGACTCAACCGCTTCATCTAATAATCGATGCCTCCCACTCACACACGTTTGCATAAGTTCTTTAGCCTCTTCTACTAGTTAGATTGTAAAAATGTAGGAGTAGACATACATGTGTATATCCAGGACAAGAATGTTTATTCAGAATAAATTATTTGGGCCTAAAGGAAATTAATTAGCTGGGAGGATAGTTCATAATCCAAATACCCCTAGAGCCCCTGAGAAAAACAACATCAGAGATCATGCATGTGAGTGAAATGCCTTTTTTCAAGCATTATTTCTCAAAACTGATACATCCTGCTTAACTAGAAAAGAACAAAATGTCTCAGCCATATTTCACAATCCACTGAAAAGGCTCATATGATAATAAACAGTGTTTTTATTTTCCAAGCAGGTCCACAGACAACTGCCTTAATCTCATTTTGGAAAATCACATCTTCTGAAAAATCTAAGATCTGGAATTATGAGGGCACAGAAGGGGTTTTCATAAAAACAATCCCTTTTCCTTACATTCATCCTTGATACGAGTTTCATTTAAATCGGTATATTGAGGCAATGAGATATTTCTCCCTCTGAATTCTGATTCTGAAACACCATAAAAGCACTCACCCCATTTCCAGAACACAGGTAAACAGCTTGCTTATAGACACAGCCCATTTAAAGCAGAGCTGAAAGTGCCAAGTGAAATTACTAAATTCCTGTTCCACAAGTTTCACATTCAAAGAACACAATTAGTCAACAGCCACCATTAAGACAAATGCACAAAACTAATGCTTTTAATTTAGTTTTGCCCATTGGTCTTACTTATCACTGCTACTGAATGTTTCATAATGTAAAAGCAGCAAGTGTGCCAGGCATTGTGTAACTATGGTGCAGCTATATTAATTAGCAGCCAGCCTCTACCCAGAGCAGTATCTATACGCTGCAACAGACAAGGCAGACAAAAGGCAGGATCGATGCAAGAGCACGAGGTGAGGAAACGATGCTTGGAGGTTAAACTTCCCAACACAGGAATGCTGCGTTAGGGACAGAGCTCAGAACCTTCATCCCTATCCGTGATTACAGAACTGCTTTCACTGAGGATTTTTCCAACGCGTTCACAGACCACACTGTGGCAAAGCACTTGCTCAAAGACAGATGACAAGTTTGCCATTGCGCCGGGGTGAGTCACCAGGCCTGCCGGGGAGGCTGGTGACACCTTGGTCCACTCATTGCCACACTCACTCGCACACTCATCCTCCGACAGCGGTTTCGGGGCTGAGATTTTAGCAAGGTTGATGTGAAACCTGTGAGACTGAAACGTTTGGGGGTCTGTTTGTCCCGAGAGGGGCTGCAAGGCAGCGGTAAAGGTGACCGAGTCCTGGGGGAGCCCGTTCCTGCTCGGGGTCCCGGAGGAAAGGTGTACGCACCTGCAGACCCTGCCGCCGCCGGTGCCGCTTGCTCCTCTCGCCGGGAAGGCGGCGCCCTCGGCGGGGCAGCCCCCGGCCCCCCCGCGGGTGGGAGCGGGACTCGGCCGCCGGCGGGTCACGGAGCCCAAACACCGGCGGGTTTGTGTCTCCGCATCCCTCCCGCCGCATGCACCGGGTACCTGTTGGCACGGCCTCAGCTCAACAGTGCCCAAATATTATTCACCCATCCAAAGGAAACCATATGTGTCTTTTTTGCCGCTTTTACGCTCCCCGGTGCCTGAATTTTGGCCGTGCCGGAGGGAGGGTTGCAGCGAGCCCTCCCCGGGGACGGGGCCGGGGCTGTGGCGGTGGCGGCCACGGGGAGCGCGTGGCCGGGAGCTGTACGAGGGGGCACAGCGCCATCTGGTGGTCGCGCGGGAGACTGCAGGCTGTGGCCTGCGCGCGCGGGCACGGCCCCGCGTGCCGCGTGGGGAGCGCGCGGAGCCGGTGCCCCTCCCGTGCAACGCGTCATTTAGAGCTGAACAGGAGAGTCGGGAGACTTCTAACGCCAAGTTATCCCGCGAAACCCCTTTGTGAGACTTCAAATGTGAGACTATAGTTATAAAAATGTATACATAATATCTAACTATTGCATTCCTGGGGTTTTTTCCTCCATTTCTGTTTAAACCTGTTCCATTTTCCGGTTTTGTTGTGTTTTTAATATTATTATTATTGTTACTGTTGTTGCTGCTGCTGCTATGTCATCATTTTATGAATATATTTTTCTGTTCTGGTCTAAGAAAATGCAAGATTTTTAGTTTTATATATGTGATGCCAACATATGCTAAGCTATAAAACAAGCACGGATGAAAAACACCAGTTTGTGTTGTCAAAAAAGTTTCTTTTGTCTTTGATGGTAAGATGTTCTTATTATCCAACATTGCCTGTTTGTAGCCGATATCTTCCCAAGGAAGATAGTTTTGTATGTAACTTTTCTATATTAGAGAAAAGGGGATGCTTGCTACAGTAAAGCAATTTCTGAATTAGAAAACATGGTTGTAATTTTTATCAAGCAATGTGTATCTTAGTTTTCAAACAAAATTTCATTTAATACCAATGGTAATATCTGTTTAGGGAAAAAAAATAATAACTAGAGGATTTTTTTTCTTTTAAAGCCCCAAAAGAAGTAACTAAGATTAGGATTATATATCAACAACAATTAAACACCTTGTGACTATGATTTTGTAATGGATCAGCAAGGACTGGAATAAGAAGAGTCATGGCCTGAATGCTAGGCAGTTGCTTGGGGATAAGGGTAGCCCAGTAAAGCCACTTTCAATGTGGCCTGGAGCATGTTTTGATGCACCACGTGATGTATCTTCAGGGTTCAGTCTCTGGTGATTCTGTCACCTCAGGCTTCTTTTTAATTTGTGAGCTCAGAATATGTGGGTTCCTGCCAGTGAACCTGGTTTTGAGTACCAAACACTCGCATGCAAACGGAATAGAAATGACCAAGTCAGGACAAAACAGAGGTTTGTAGCATCCGGTGTAACTTCTCCCAACTATAGATCTTCTGCTACAGAGAGTGCCCCAGGCCCAGCCTTGCTTCAGGGAATATAGCTCTGGATAGAGGAGAGGGTGCAAGGCCAACTGTTCACAGCACCAAAGACACAGGCAAGGTGAGACACAGCGTGAGGCACCAGTTCATCCTCAGCATGATGGGCCACGCTATGGAGACATTCACACAGGCATCATGTAATCTAATCTTGCTTTTAATGTTCTCGAAGCAACATTTTCTTCAAGAAACATTGTTAAACCTCCACTTGACGGAAAACTAGGAAAAATCATGGTATCTGCTTATCTGAACCATTGGCAGATGCTGCTGGCAGGCTGATAGGTTTCCAGCTCCTCAGGAGGTACCCAGCCTACTAATGACCTGCACAAAGACCCACTCAGTGACTTGCCAGAGGAGTTCTTTTGCTGCCCCTTAGCCAGGCTCATTCAAGATCAGTCAGCAGGAAAAAAAGGTGGGCTGTCTTTGAGGAAATTATAAAATACAAGGACCTAGAGGTTTTGATAAAACATTGAAGGGTCCACACGGAAGGGAAAAAAAAAAAAAAAAAAAACCAAAACAAAACAAAAACCCAACAGATTTGACTCAGAACTTTCCTGCATATTCCCTAGGCAGTGAACCCCAGCATATTTGAAATGACTAACCCCTGAGCACCAGGAGCACCTACTACCTCAGAAACATATTTGTTAAATTCCCCAGACAACAAGCAATGAGCTGTACTTAACTACTAACAAGATGGACAAACTGGACTTAACGTGGGAAGGCAAGCAGCCTGGAGTGTACCAGTTGTATAACCACAGGACTCCAAAAAAAAGAAAACGTGCCCTGCAATATACATATTGCATCAGCTGGCATTACGTCATTAATGAGGTAGAAACTCTTTTGGCCCTTCTTCATCAGAAACATTGCTCTACCCCAACCAAAAATTAAGACTCATCAGACTTACCAACTAAAAAAGAGGTTTTATCATGGAAATACCTTTCTTTTTCACTGAAATATTTTGAACATAGAGACAGACAGGCCATGCCATAATATCATTAGTATTTGTGCTTCGGATTAGCTGAAGAAAAGAACTGATAATTTGGTAAAATAAACATGTTGTCACCAGCAAATCTACAATATGCATAAAAATATTTACATACATGCACAGTAGACAGACATGCATATATGTCATTCATTTATATTCATGTAGTTGAGATATGGTAGCTGTGCAAGCCTGCCACTGGCACACTTACTCACATTGACAGCAAAGACTGCGAGAGCAGCACAGGATGGTTAGGGTGCTCATCGAGCTGCGAGGAATCCAGAGTTCCCAATCTTTCTCTTTACATGTTGCTGTATGCTCAGCAGAGAGCAATGTATGGTATTGTATGAAATTTGATGTCATGCTCTCAGTCAGGTGCAGAATAAAAATTCTTACGTATCTCAGAGTTCTGCACAATGTCCTCAATGCTAAATGAATTTTGAGAGCTGAGAGCACAAACTGCTACTGGCTGAGTTAAAGAACTAGTCTTGCTAGTTTAAAGACTGGAACAAACTCACACCCTCAGAGGATCGATGGAGAGGTGACCATGTAAGGCACCCTGTCAAACGAGTTTCACAGACAAGTTATTTGTAGATGATTTTCAAAGATAAATTTGAGGATATAGCAATCTACTCCTTGGCAGTTCACGAAAGACATAAAAATAGCAAGCTAAATTTGTTGACTATGCTATTTGTGGGCCTTATTATCCCCCTGGTAATGTCATTCAGTTACAGAGAAGCACTATATATATGTGCAAATCACATATATGCACATTTATGTTCTTGCCCACAGTTTCGTACCACAAAATACTGCGAGATCACTGTACCTAGCCTTTTTACCAATATGATGTCCTTATAGGAAATGTAGGCATTTCCCTATAGTCCTTTATCTCACTGAATCCGTACATGTCTGAAAGCTTTTCAGGATTAGGGCCAATATGCCATTTTAACAGCAATGTGCAATCACACATGGCAAGTAGATCAGCAACTGAATGCTATAATGGCCTTTTGAGCAAGGGGCTGACTCAGCCTCTTCCACAGCCTGTCGCACAGGGTTTGCAGTCCAACTCCCTATCCCCCGTTCTGCCGCACCATTCCAGTGGTGACAGGTTTCTGGGTGACTGTTCTGTGGCTCATGATCAGCTGGAGGCTGGCAGAAGGAAGTGCAAAGAAGCTCTGCTCTGCAAATAACAGGCTGCAAAGAAGAGCCAACGTGAACAGAGAGTGTAAATAGGATGGGGAGGAGGAGAATGTCTGCCAAAAACAACATGAGGCTTTAAAGGCCTGGTTTCACCGCTAAAAAGTTGAAGCCCTAGCTTCTCCACCTCTAACTGAATCAAACTCAGTCGCAGCTGATCCCTCTTACTCTGTTCTTTCCCACACATCAATCTCTAAAAAAGGTTATCCCACATCTTCGTGAAGCTTTTAAGAGATGAGTAGTGAATGCAATCTGAAGCAAACTGAGAAACACTGAGCTCCCAGTACCACTGCCACTGTCGTACCCAGCATACAGGACAGTGCCCCATGGTTAGCAGCATCTTGCTAGAAGGAAATATGGACAAGCCAACAATGTTACTTGGAATAATTCAGACTTTCAGCTTTTAGGGCTTGCTCTATTTTGAAAAGCCCTGAAAATTCTGCTTTTGTTTACTTTTTGAAGGAGATGTGCTCTGTTTATGTAACCAGACAAGAACTCGATCCTGGAAACAGACACATAGAGAAACATGACATGTGCAGCTGAATCT
This sequence comes from Calidris pugnax, assembly GCF_001431845.1. Taxonomy (NCBI): domain Eukaryota; kingdom Metazoa; phylum Chordata; class Aves; order Charadriiformes; family Scolopacidae; genus Calidris; species Calidris pugnax. The sequence goes on along the minus strand of NW_015090839.1, from coordinate 10,614,612 downwards.
GCTCTAGTATCCTATCAAGCTCTGGAACAACAGTATGAGTTGTGACAGATCCCATTTACTTCCTTTAGTAGACTTTTTATGTAGTAGGGATCCTAGTTGTTCAGATTAGCTCTAGATGAGATTTTGGCATACCATCTGTGTGACTGAGAAGATCCTCTAATTTGTTTGGACAGTTCCTAGGCTTCCAAAAAAAATATCCTGCACATATGTTTATGAAACACCAAAAAAAAAAAAAAATTACACGGACCGTGTTTACTTCTCATTGGAGACATCTAGAGGAGACCAGCTGTTCAGCAAATAAGGGTTAAAAAAAGAGCACTACAACTTCAGCCTGAAACACTGAAGAGAAGCGTGGAACACCCAGTGCCATTGTGTGGGAAGAGCTGGTGCAGAGAAACCTGCTGGCATGGAAGGAAGGCGGGGTGGGGGGAACAGAAAAATCTAGAGAGTTTCAGTGGAAAGAGATGTCATGAAACTGGGTACTGAATTTTTTTGTAATGCCAACAAGAAAATCTGAAATCCAGAAACAAGAGTATGTGCTGGTTCCAGCGGAGGAGCTAGCAGGAATCACTGTGCTGATTCTCTGGGGAAAAAGTTCACATGCCTTTCAACATGTTGAAGCTTCCCTGGCTACAAAATTTAGTGTTAAGACTTCTTTATGTCATTTTTTCCTCAAATGTTTCTGGAAAGCTATTAGACCCTGCAGATCTAGGCAGTTACCCTCATTCCATGCCTGGATAGCTCTGCATTTACATGAAGACCTAGAAAGGGAAAGGAGAACAAGAGGGCAAATGAGGACTCTGATATTGTAACCATTGATGAGGTCTGCCACTTTCTCCAATGCTTCAGTAATTTTATATTTCTGCCTCTTCTAGTGTTGTTCTGCACTTTTGACTTTGACTGCTTGAAAACTGTTTGTGATAAACAGAACACCATTTTATGGCATTCTACTTATGCTTTTTATTTGACTATTTTTACGTGACAACAGATGTCATTCCTAATTTCCATAGCTTTCTTGGACTTCAAGGGTCACGTCACCTACAGGGATGCTTTCTGTTTTTCCAGATTGATGAAACAGTTCATCAATATTCCCATTCTAGTTCAAGAAGCTTCTGAGAACACAGCAGGCACCAGGCAGCAGTACAACGTTTTGCAAGTCTGATAGCTAAATAATTTGCAGTGTCCTCTGGTCTTCAGTCTTTCAAATAAGCTCTTCATTCTCATTCCTCAATTGCTGCAAGCATAAGTGAGTGCTCTGGGCAGCCATATATTGATTGTCCAGAGAAGATTTCATCACCCACAGCAGAAGAGAGCTCAGACTTTCAAAATAAACTGCGTCTACCCAACACCAGAAAATCCAGAAAACACATGATGGAAAATGGGAAGCAGGGCTTGATGCACGTGATGAAGATGAGTACGGCTGCCTTGTACAGTTTGAATTCACAGGCCAAGCCACAGAATACAGCCACACTTGTTAATACAGACAGGCAGAGGAGCCATCTGAAACATTCGGCAAAACCTTCCAGATCACTTAAAAGAAAGATGAATCTTTTGTAAGTTTCCACTTACATTCAGAGTGCCTATTTCTCATAGACCTGTTTTCAACGAAGGGATATTTTCTTTTGTGTGTTTTATTGTTCTTCCTCCCTTGTAAAGGTAATGTTACTTTAAAACTCACTGTGATTCTCTCACTTTTGCATATTCTGTCTGCTGAATCTCCAAGAAGTGCAGTGGGATATAATGAAACCTATTACCATTTAGAGACAATATTGAGCAGACGAGCAAAAGGTGACAAGTTAACTTTATTGCACTGCTATGTTACTCACTCATGCCAATTAGTCTTTACTGGATTCATTTGGTGCAATAATACAAAGTACATGGCATGGAACACATGAAGCCTATCTCTTAGACACAGTTCAGAAAGTCCTTATTATTTTCCTAATAACATTTCAGATAATGTCATGAACATCATTATTAGTAGTACCTTAGGGATGGAGCATAAAAATTATTTTGGTTTGAATCCTGTGCAGTTATTCCTAAGTTCCTTTTATTTTGAAGAAAGAGGGGTTCAGAAAATAAGAAGGAATGCTATACTGGGTTGATTGCAAGGTGATAGAGCGTTCATGAATACCACCCATTGTGTCAAATGACTCACACATCTGTCAGGTGTGCCGCATTAGCCCACAGAAAGCCTTTTGTACATGTTGTGTCCTATTAAAAAAAAAATTGCTTTGTCTCTTGATGTCAATCATGCTGATGGATGGGCTCAAGGTGTTAATGAGTAAGCTTTAAAAAATATTTATGCTCTGCCAAATCTCTGCATCACGTCAGTAGGCACTAAGCTAGGCAGTTGGAAGTAACAGAATATTTGGAAAGGACAGCTCTTCTTCTGACTCATTAAAAAAAAAAAAAGCATGTTTTTAAGCTCTCTCTACCAATTCTCTTGAGCCCTTTGTGTTTTTTTATAAACATGATTTAACAACATTGTATCAGTTTACCTAAAACAGATTAACTCCAAGTGACTTTGATACTTCTTCAGTTACACTTGCCTTTACATTTTGCTAAGTGTAAAGTCTAAAATCAATGAGCCAAATTCTTGAGTTACTCCAGATTTTTTTCTGGGTAACTAAGACAGACATCTTAACACATTCTGTTTAGTACGTGTCATGCAACACTTTCAATTTTATTCTGCCATGGAAATAATATAACACAAGAGTCTCTAACTGTGAGATACAAGAATTGTCGTTCGGGGGGAATCAAGTGTGACTCGCAGTTTCTCAGAATTAAACCCAGAAGAGACTGCTTTGACTGCCCTGTTGGATCTCCTCCAGAGAGGAGCCCAGCAGGCTTCCCACATTTCTCTCTACCTACAGCATACCTTCCAAAGCAGTGTATCGTCTTGCTTTCAAGACTGCAGACAGTGGTGCACTCTCTCAGTAATTTGTTCTGACGATTACTGACTCCGACTAAAAACAGTTTTACCAGCCTCAATCTATTAAGCTAAAATTCTAGACATCAGATCATTTATGCCTTTGTTTGTTCCTCTGAAAAGGATCTATTCACAATTACTTAAACAATGGAGATTGGTAAAGTGGTGGTAACGTTTGAGTTTCAGTGAAATGTCTCTTTTTAAGTACAGAATTTCAAATTCATTTTGACAAATTCTAAAGTCGAAGGAATTTTTTCTTAAAAGTTTTAAGGAGAAAAAATACTCTTAAAATATAATCTATTTCAATAATTTTCATCCAACTGTGAAACTATTGAAAGTGATAATGAAACAGTCACTTTTTTCATTGACTCTGTGCTACACTTAGTTTTAAAAGTCCTATTCTGTGGATAAACTAAGAATCCATATTACAAAACATATACTTAATAAAGATTCTGATTAGCCTCAACATGTTCTTTTTCATGGCATTAGGTTTCTTTGGAACCTATGACTAAAACAGAATCTCAGCTAAACCCAGAACTGGCTTTCTTGTAGTTTTCTTATTAGTGAAGCAATGAAATATACGTTATATACGGTTGGGCTGAGTCATATATGTCATAACATACAGCATTGTTCAGTGCATATGTGATCAGAAAGAAATCACATTTTTAAGAATTCTTAGAGCTTAATGTCACAGATCACTGTCAGAATTTCAAAAAAAATATAATTGCAGGAAAAACATTCATAAAACATTTTTTTTTATTATTCTGGTGTCTACAGCCTCTGTTATCTATGTAATTTGACTATAGAGATTCCTTTTCAGACCTAAAAATTATAAAGAGACTGATTAGAACTAGACACCAAATATTTCTTCCACTCCTGGAAGAAAATTGAGATTCAGAGAGAATTTCTTAGCCTGACTCTGGATGAAAAAGGTCAAAGCCCTGAAAACATCTGAAAAACCATGAACTGAAAACAAGCTCAGCACAAGTCTATCATAGTGTTTGATTGTTTTATTTCTATTCCAGTTTGTTCACTCTTCTTGCTATATTTAGCTTAAAATTATAAATAAAACAGCTCTTAAAATTGGAAATTATATTTTAATTTCAAAAATTGACATAGAGGATTTCACTAACATTAGACTTATTCCTGGAAGCTGAAAATGAAAAATGTCTTTTAAAAATATTTTCTTATCATTAGTGTCTTAATTCAGTGAATCATCATTTTCCAAACAAAAAAAGAACACTGTATACATTCTCCACCCTCTCTTCTACAGGCTTCCAACAAAAAAGTTCAGGTTTTCAGTCTCATTTTTGTAATATTAACAATTTTAATATGTTACCAAATGGAGTAGATTAGTTTTTCCTCTGAAGAGCATATGTTAATGCCAAGCCCTAGGTTGATTGACAGCAATGATGATCAAAGATGCCACCTAAATTGCTTTTCTATTCTTATTGCTAGTGTATTTCCCCAAGGACTCAAACCAAAGACTCAAGCTACACACCAGCACTAGCAAGACTGAAAGAAGCACTGAAAATATTTCTGAGCAGATCCTCAACTAGTGAAACTTGGCACTGCTCCACTGACTTCTTGTTTTCACTCCTTCTCCTTCTGTCTCGCTTGTGCTTATGTGTGGGCTGCTGCCCTGCCTTAGACATTTTTTGAGGAACAGACTCACAGCAAGCAAAGCAGATAGATTAAATAGGTAGAAACTTTTGAGCAACCTACAAGAGATTGAACAACAATCTAAAAATAAAACTAGTTACAAAATAATAATATTTATTTGTGCCAGAACACTGGGCTAAATTCTCAGCTGCTGTAAACAAGGATAGGTCTATTGCTGGAAGTGGAGCTAGTCCAAGTGACATCAAATTATGATCTACCTTTATTGACTCCCAAGGAGCTACACCAGCTAATGAGTACCTTGCACATTTTATTAAACTGATCAAAAATATATGCTACTGTGTGTATGACAGTTTTGTTCTGAGAAGAGATGAGAAATCTTTCTGAAACAAAAGAGATCTAGTTCTCCCTTCTGTAACACTGCTGTAAACCATCAGTAGTGCAGCTATGAACAGTCAGCATAAAACTGATAGGGAATTTCCCAAACTTAAACAAAAAGATTAAGACTTAACTATGCTTCTTAAAGCTATGCCATGAGAGTCTGTAACACCAACTTACTAGATAACTCTAATTTTCAGCTGTAATGAAAAAATGATGTTTTTCTCTTGAGAGAGAGAAAGGGAGATCTCCAAGAACCAGCAATCATGTCACTGTGGCTTCATTACCCAGTGATTGCCTAAGACCACAAGAAAGTTTTTTTAACTTTGCTCCCAAGACTGACCCTCTCTGTATGAGTAAGAGCAGTGTTCAACTAATGAGGGTGGATCTCTTCGTAATCTGAATTCTAATCATTAGCACAGGTGCTTTTGTGTACTGTGTGCCAACAGGTAAATAAGAGAAATTAAGAAAGCTTGTGGTGCACAAAATGTAAAAGATTTTGAACTAATAACTAACTCTGTCACTACGCTTCTTATCTTTGTTTTGTCTTCAATCTGATTTTAACACTAGTTTTTGCACATGTTCTGTTTCTGGTCTTCGTCATTTAGAAATTACAAATAAAATGAAGTTGAAAGCAAGGAGCAATCTTTGAGAAAGAAGAGAGGAACATGCTCTAAAGGCTAAGGTAAAGTACAATTTCAAAACCAGTAAATCCTTTTGGAAAAAAAAAAAGGAAAAAAAAAGAGAGGAAAAAAAAGAAAGAAAAAAGTGCAGGAAAAATTAAGTACATGATATTTGTCTATTGGACTTGACTGGATCCTTGGGGCTCTGCTGCTTGGCACTCTCTTAAAGAATCACAGATGTGGTTCAAATTGGACAAGAGGCTCAGCTAGAGTTTCAGTAATCCCAGACACCCTATGATTGAGTGTCTTTGCTCTGAGATGAGAGAAAAAGCAGGATGGTAGACCTTGGTCTGAAGAGGACAGAATGTGTTGTCCTAGATGTTGGAGTCAGTATCAGGTATTTGTAGTTCCAGTAGGGTATTTCTTTGTTTGCTGCAGAATTTCTTAGCATTGTCAGTAAAATGAAAGGGATTAAGTGCGTTTGTTTTTCCATCAGCATTGGGTGCCTTGGAATCATAGTGCCACAGACATGAAATTATGACCAGATCTAACTGAGACTCAGTTTAACTGGTCCTAAACCAAACCTGAGTCTCAGCTTTGTTTGCTCAAATGTTCAGGAACTTGACATTCATTCCAGACGACCAGAAAATCCTTAGCAGGTGGAGTATACGGAAGTTGCCTCTTACTCATGCACAGAAATGGAATTTGACTCCCCAGCTTGCTGCAGTTGCAATGAAGAGATTTCTACATCACAGTGGTTTAAACCTACTAAATATAGGATGTAACTGTTCTGTAGAGCAGATGTTATATCAATAAGCAAGCTGTATGACAGAAGGATTGAATCACTTGGAGGGCGAAGATCTAATTGCAGTTGGTCATGTTGTAGATACATAAGAAATCCATAAGAATGGTAAATCCAGAAAGACAGATGAGCAGAAGGGAGTGAATATATCACTGAGCATATCAGTAGGACTCGGTGCTTTACCGGGCTGCAGTGGAAACAATTTGTTTCATCACAATGTTGTCAGACAGAGGACAGACGGCTACTGAGCTCCCTTGCATAATGTGCAATATGCAATAATGATCTCAGAAAACTAAACATTAGTAATTTAAATAATTTAGTTGAAGGGAAACGGTATTTTCTATGGCCCAATGTTTTTTAAGGCAAACTTCATACTTCTAAATAGGAAAGTAAACTGCATTTTGAGATAGCTGACTTTGTGGAGGGAATAGAATGGATGTGAAGAAACCCAAAGTATCTGATTAAAGCTACTATGGTATGATAGCTTTCAACTACTGAATGAGGTGTCCAATATCTTGATAGAGTAAAAATATTAAACACAACACCAGGCCAGATAAGGGCTAAGGAGGTGGAAGATGCAAAGAGGCATACCTATGAAAGGGGTCCCATGCAACCAGTGGCCACATCTGAGAGATGAAAAAGTCAGTAGAAGGCCAAAGGATCTCAGTGCTAAGAAAATCACCCAAGTCAGAGGAGAACGGTGGGTGTCCCATGGGGCTTTTAGCAGGAGAGAAAATAAGTGTCCACATTAACTGTGAAAACTGTGTCTATTTAATCTTTCCCCAAACAACTCCATTTAGTAACCCATGATAACAAGCTATGAAGTCTGTATTCATGTTCTTGGTACATCTTATATAACTACCATTAGTTACAGTTATGTATGATTACAACTACAGTTCTAGGCCTCAGGTTCGAGTCAGGCTTCTGATTGGAAATGCAAATCCAAATTAACAATATTGAGATTATAAAAAGGGAATTAGAGAGTGACTATTTTTAAAATACATTCATTAAAAGAAACATTACCAGTGCTATTTAAATGTAAGGAGACGAGAAAAAATATCTATGTACAGAGCAGAGATAGAAAGCAGAAGACACAGTCTTTTACCAGCCTAAAACGCAGAGATGACATCACTGGAAGGTTAATGGTACCTAACTAAAGATAAAAAAACTGAAGAACATGATACAGAAAAATAATCTAGAATTCAACAAGGCCTTATATCATTAGAGGAGCTAAAAAATCAAGTGTGAATTTAAAATCAACTTTAAAATCAACTGCCCTTTTCAAAAGCAACCAACGTTAAAAAAAAAAAAAAAAGGAGACAGCTAAAGCCCCAATATCTCCTGACGAACAAATGTGGTGATAAAACCTAGGCATATAACTAACTGCAGAGGTGCCTAGGGAGGAGATATAATAATGGAAAAATGTAATATTTGGGCTTTTTATAATATGGTTAAGACGGATCAGTCATCTGTTTATACAGTGTTAACAGCAGCCTAGCATTCCTGGTAAATGTATATGGGGTTTTTAGGTTATTTTATTGCTGCATGATTAGAAGGAATCAGATATTCTTACATTTAGTCATGCTTTTAAAAGACTGGCAATTTGGCTTTTCCACCCATTTCACTTTTACCTAATGCTAGAGATATGCAACATACCAATATTTTTCATTGAAATGTCTATTCAAAGGTTTGGTTACATGTCCAGGCACCCACATGTGCCCTGGGGAATCTAGCCTCTCTGTCCTGATGATTTCCTTTTACTGATGCAACTATAAAATAGGCCAGAAAATTAACCAAAAATTTAGACTTGTCCAATAAATGTTATAACAATACCTATTGTGTAAGACACCTCCCTTGATTTTTTGTAATCGTGGTTCCACATTGACTCCCTTAACAATTTGTAAAAGGTAATAATATACAATGGCACCCTTTAATCAGATGTCAGATTCCGCATATTCTAATGTGTTATATTTAATAGCAATCAAGACAGTTCATAGAAGGCATAGAAAGGAAAAGTACTGATTGGTGAAGAAAATAAGTCAGAAATGGAAACCTCAGACTACTGAAGGGCAAAGGTTACCTCCCACTGGAAACCACTTTTCCTGAGCTGGTATGTCCCTGCAGAAAATAAAGGAAATAGAAATAATTATTAATGAGCCCTTCATGAGAGAATGATATTTGCAGGCATTAAGAAATCAACCAGCAGAGGAGAAAAGCATGAAGCGATTCCAAACAAATGAAGGCTGAGCTGTATTCAGCTGCATTATCTCTTCCCAAAGACGAAGAGTCAGTCTTAGAGCAAACAGATCATTTGTCAGTCATCAGGGCTTTAATGGAGAGAAATGGTTGTAAGATGTTTTTTGCAACAACCACAGAGAGATGAACTGTATTCAGACCTGCCAAGCATCTAGGCTCTGCCTTTCCCTTCCCTTCCCTTCCCTTCCCTTCCCTTCCCTTCCCTTCCCTTCCCTTCCCTTCCCTTCCCTTCCCTTCCCTTCCCTTCCCTTCCCTTCCCTTCCCTTCCCTTCCCTTCCCTTCCCTTCCCTTCCCTTCCCTTCCCTTCCCTTCCCTTCCCTTCCCTTCCCTTCCCTTCCCTTCCCTTCCCTTCCCTTCCCTTCCCTTCCCTTCCCTTCCCTTCCCTTCCCTTCCCTTCCCTTCCCTTCCCTTCCCTTCCCTTCCCTTCCCTTCCCTTCCCTTCCCTTCCCTTCCCTTCCCTTCCCTTCCCTTCCCTTCCCTTCCCTTCCCTTCCCTTCCCTTCCCTTCCCTTCCCTTCCCTTCCCTTCCCTTCCCTTCCCTTCCCTTCCCTTCCCTTCCCTTCCCTTCCCTTCCCTTCCCTTCCCTTCCCTTCCCTTCCCTTCCCTTCCCTTCCCTTCCCTTCCCTTCGTCTCCCACCCACTTTGCCTTCACTTGCTGATGGGGAGATGCGTACTCTCTTCAATCATAGCTGCCCTATAAGAACACCTTCAGGTCCTGTGGACAAAAATAGAACCTCATAAACTGTGTTGGTGTAAGAGGGTGACTGAATCATCACTGATATCAGTAGATACGGGAACTTGTAGCCTATAAACCCTAATAGCATCTTCTCACTCTAGTGTTCTTGGTATTATTCATACGCACGCAATTTTTCATTAAAAAGCTCTTCTCATTTTAAGGTATTTTTAGGATCTGAAATGAACCCCCAGCAGATACACTACTTGTCATGCATTCAGGTTAATCTTCAGAACAACTTTAGGAGCTCATATCTCTGAAGATGCTTTGTTTCACCAGAATCACATATTCTTCTGACTCTTCACCTCAATCCAATCCTTATGTAGCCAAAGGCTTTTCTGAGGCTCTTAGATTTCTTCCTATTTCTCATTGTCTCTGAACATTCATTTTTAATTCTTTTTCTATTTATCTCTTACAGAGATAAATTTCTCTCTTACAGAGCCAATGTGAGTGCAAACAAGGCATCAATTAATTCTTCTGCTACTGCTGTACAGCATCAGGCAACCTCAGTACTTCAAAGAACAAATTTCATCCCCAGTATCCACCTGCCCAAAAGATTTAACAGAAATGCTTCTTCCAAAATTCTTTGATTCATTCTCCTATGGTAGCCTCACATCTAATACAATAGCTTTGAGCAAGCTTGAGTGGACAATATCAAGAAAGAACAGACAAATTACTAACTGATGTATTAAGTTAAAAGAGAAGCTTTCCTGTAAAGCACAAAAGGGTTGTTATTTTTAACATCTGTAACTGCAAATATGATTTGCAGTTCGGAATATTCATTTCAGAAGGATAAACTTCTGAGAGCTCATTTTAGAATGTTTCTCTGTGTGTCCTTCCCACTGCTTTGAATCTCCTCTATAGCAGAATCACAAGGTAAACATTCATAATCAGATTACATGGCCCAGTGATTCTGAATATTACTTGATTACTTCACTTCCCAGACTCAGGGTACACAATGACATTCTTCAAAACTAATTGAGAAGTACAGATAGAAAGACAGTCAATAATACTTGGGGGGATACCATTACTGGAAAAAACCTGGAAAATAATTTTCTAAAAGACAATATCAAAATGATATGGTTGGCCCTCAGATATCAAGGAATAAGGCCACTCATTATACACCAACATTTTAACATAACAAAAAAAATGCACAGCCAATACACACTGGGAGCAACACTATGGACCAGAACTAGTTCTGTTCCTGAACAGGTTCACGAGCATTTTCATTGCTCTGCCTATAAAAAAGATACACCTGGGTTAAATGTTCAGGCATTTAGACATGGGGATGAAATGCTTAAAAAGTCGTGAGGTTCTGTTCTCACCTTTACCTGAAATCTGTTGCATACATGGGTGATGCACACTATGTTGTATTGCAACAAATTTTAGGGGAAGGGCAGTTAATTCTGTAAATAAACTACACTTCATTAAGAAAAGCCAATTGAAAAAAATAATATGGTGCAACTGACTGGAAGGAGCAATAGCTTTCAGGTAACAACAAGAGAAAACCATACTCTAGAGCTGGAATATTAATGAGAAGTTCGATTAAAATCTAGAACAGAAAGGTCTAAATCACCAGTCTTTGAAGTTTTTCCTCATTTGCACTTAGGAAATGCCACAAGAAAAGCTTTGGTAGTGTACTATACAGGAATATAAAGTAGATGTAAAAGCAGCTTTTAACCTTTGCTTTAAAAGCTTCATGCTTCTACATTCCAGGAAAAAATATTGAATAACTTCTGCCTCTGTGATTTTGAAATCTACATTTTTAAGAAATAAACTACCCAACATTAAATATATATAAATTAGACTAATATCAAAGGGCAATATCAAAGTCAGGCCTGAGGCAAATAAGTGTGGTACTACTTCTGAAAATAGACTGTTTTAAAATTGGGGTACTGTTATTTTTATAGACTATCAAGATAATTTTTGAGCACATTAAAATAAATGGTGAATGCACTCCTAACAAAGTGTTCTCTTTGAAAATCTCCATTGAAATACAAGGAGTGGGCAGCTCATACTGCTAGGTGAATGCGATATGAATTACTTTAAGAAGATACAGTGACTCTGAAATTATCGTCAATTAGAGTTGCCAAATTAAGTAAGTAAAAATAATGGACAAGATATGGAGGTGGGAGGTATGGAGATATAGTTACTACTAAAAATACAGGCAAAGCTGTAAAGGCATCATGACATAGTACCTAACGCTTTGCTTAGTATTCAGCATCTATTAAAATATCAGCTTTTTAAGAACTTATATTCTCTTTATTTCCTGGATCTAATAGTTGCTAAAACATTTTTCTGCTGGTTCCAGTCCTGAATGGCTTCATTTAATGCTACATTTTTGATGTGACAGTGCTAAAAAAAAATATTGTTACCAAACTCATTATTTGGCAAATGGTATCTTATATATATATATACTGACCATATGTATTTTGTCAACTTAAAATTATTATTATTGAATCTACCCATTTGAGCATTTCTAAAAGATGTCAAACTAATCAAATCCGCAGCAGTCAGTACTTTTACCAGTTGTCCAGGCTTCTGTATCGGAGTTCATTTTGCATTTTCTTATGCCATCATCTGCTAAGGACAAACATAAATTTGGATTCTTTTGAATGGTTCTACCATTTCAAGTTATTTCCTCTGCTATTAAAAAAATTCCTTTAGGAAAAAAAAAAGCCAAAATTTGTCAGCATTTTGTTTTGCAGAAAGCTCTTTATTGATTAGCAGTGCTGGAAGTGAATTCAAAATACTTACCCAGAGACTTGAAATAAAATATATGCCCAAATTTTTTCAATCTCAGGATTCAAAACAGTAAGCTTCTTGGGGCAGAGACCATAAGAAGATTTTATTTGTACACGGTGCTTAGCACAGTGAGACCCCAGTTTTTGACTGCAGCCCCTGAGTGCTACTGTAATAGAAAAAATAAATGATAATAATAATAAAGTCTGCCTATTAACTTGACAGGCAATTTTTGAAATAATGAGTCATCAAGGAAACTAATTTTTTCCCAATAAGCAATTCAGCCATTTCCTCTCATCACAGATAATATACATCTGTCTTCTATGCTGTTTGCAGAAATTCTGTAGATGTGCTGTGTCTTCTCATGAGAAAATTGGTTCATGAAATGGAACAATTTTTCTCAGACTCATGATTTCTTCTTTATTGAGGGCCAAATTGAGCCTGTGTTCAATTGCCCATGTCTGGGACAGCAAGTAGTTACAGCACCTCCAGAGCAAGCTGGGGAAGAAATTGTGACTTGGAGAGTACCAACCCCTTTCTCAGCCTCAACTGCCTACCTGCTCCAGAAAGTAACCTCCAAATGCTCTATAGTATAGACTATTTACCACCCCTGCCAGCTCAGCTCACTGCCATGTTGAGGGGCAAGAGCCAAGACTACTTCCATGCCCTCCTCATGTGTGCAGACGACATGGAAAAGAACGGAGTTCTAAGTGAAAAACCTTTATTCTCCATCCTGTGGGAAACTCAAAATCTATGGAGGCCATGCAGAGACTTAGTGCTTCAGTAAGGACAGATAAACCTAGGCATCAACCGGACCCTTCATTATCAGCTAACAGCATGTGATTAACAAAACAAAATCCCCAAAAGTGGAAAAGTCAAATCCTTCTTCTACCTAACCAAAATAACCTTGAAGTGTTTGTTTCTTAATCTCTCTTTGACTTGAAACACCACCCATAAGATCCATATATGGGTCCTAAGCATACTATGTTATGTTGGTATGATTTGCTGACAATTTTCTATGGTGAAGCAATAATGTTTATAGCCTCTTCTTTCAGAGATTTTAAAGTTGCCCGTGGCAACTGAAGTGCCTTTGATTGCCTTTATTTGCTATGTGGATCCATATTAATGACTAAATGAAATAGCCAGATGATTTGAGCTCTCTCAAAAAAATCACCTCTGATTTTGGATCAAAGACATGTTTAACAATATCCACAGTCTTCATGCGTCCACACCACACAATTTGATGTACTCATCATCAATCATATGCCTTATGATTAATTTGAGTCGTTATGAGTAATGTCTATCACCGCAGTCCTGGCATGAATAATTATTGTTCTGCACCCTGCTGAGATAACTCATTTCTGACAAAGATCTGCAATTTTATATCTGCATAAAAGGAAAGATGAAACAGGAATAGTTTATTAGAATGGTATAGTCTCTTCAAAATTTTCATAATAAACTTTTTTACATCCTAGGAATTGATAACTACTTAAAAAAAAATATGAAACAATAGCTTGAAGATATTGCCTTTGCAATTACCCTTGGATCTTTCCATCAACATGTGGGATTTGTATATCAAAAATAATAATGGGAATTTTAGAGCCTGCTGGTTTCCTGGAGACTTGTACTGCAAATAGTAATCACAGCCAGCAACAAAGCCAGGTCTTTCTGAGGAAGACAGAATAATATAGGAAGGATCAAAAAAAGATGGAATTTAAGACCAAAAAAAAAAAAAAATCAGTCAAACATAGAAATTATGAATCAGACTGGAGAAAGAATGAAAAATAAGAAAGAAACAAAAAAAAAGGAAATTAAAACCAAAAAAAAAAAAAAAATCAGTCAAACATAGAAATTATGAATCAGACTGGAGAAAGAATGGACAACAAGACAGACACACAGGAGCAAGGAAGCTAGTGAGCACAACTGGCACCTGCAAATCAAAGTCCAGAGTGTGATCCACATGGGCAAAAGAAAGTTTACCAGCAATTGTATTAGGCCACAGCTGCAGGTTGAATCCCATCAAGAGGTTTCACCCTTGTGTGTCATCAACAACTTCCTCCTTTGGGAACATCAGCGCTGCTGCCTTGAGTGTCAGCCCTGGTGAGAGTGGCACCGTGGCTCATGCCCTGAGGAGTGAAAGCAAGTTGACACAGGCGCTGTTTGTGTCTATCATTAAGTCAAACAGGATCAAAAACCTCAGGTTCTCGATCTTCCAGGCAGGTGTTTGAGGCACTAGATAGCTATTTTCGTTCTATCTCAAAGAACATTTAAGTATGCCATGTGAAATGAAAAAGAGCTAACAGAAGAGACTGAGAAGTTCTCAATTTCAAAATACCCTACAGTCTGGCAATTGAGTTTCTTCTTACCAACGAAATGAAAAAGACTTATATTTTCTAGTCTTCCAACAGCAGAAGAGGGATTTGAGTCCAGGTTTCCCACAGGCTGTATGAGAGCCCTTACTAGTGTGCAAGTGAGTAAAGCAGACAGTGCCTTCTGCTGTGTGAATCTAGACTTTGAAGCCATAACAAGACATTCTGGCAGTTGGGGCAGGATGTCAGTTTAATACCATCCTGCCTTCTTTCCACATGCACACGTAATGAGAGAGCAGCAAAAACTAAGCGGCAAAAGCTTCTTACCTTTACTATCACATAAACGGCTACTCAGAAAGTCAGCATATGGGCCTCTTGCCCCAGCCTTGCTATAGTTTCGCTTTTCTTCTTTTTTTTTTTTTTTTTCCTTTTTTTCTCCCTACTGAAACTGCAGTTCATCAGCTCTTCTAAAACTTGAATAGACCAAGCTGTTTTAAACACATCCTCTAGTGATTCAGCCTTAGTATCATGGCTCTGGTACAAATTCTGCCTACAACTGTTAAGGAAAGACAGTTTCCTTCTTTCTTGGCGTGTCTCTACAACAGCATCCCTTCCCCCAAAAAACACTGCCTGCTTCAGTCTTCCTCTTTTCTAAGATATGAACTTTTATACTAGACTTAATCCTTCATTTCAGATCTTGTAAAAATAAACCAGTTATTTTTCAAACAATAAGCAGGTCTGACTGATCAGATACATTTCTGACTGATTTCTCTAATAACTTTGGTTAGTTTAATTCTATGTATTAGTATTATTGGTATTAAATCAGCATCTGTATTAATTTATTTTACTTTATATAGGAATTTTTCCCTTATTTTTCACATAAAGCTAAGCAAAACGATAGATGTCTCCCTGAGTTTGCAGATTCTAAAACAGTAACAAGCAGTAGCACCTGTTCTTTTGCTCTTGGCAGAGCACCAGTTCTGAGGCCTGAAGACGAACTGTCATATCTATTGGTAGAACTCTTTCATCCTTGAAAATTTTGGAAAAACAACTAGAATAGGGATCTATTCCATATTTTAACAGCCCCCCATGAACTCTCAGATAAGGGGCTTGGAAAGAACAGCAAAGATGTCTATTATATTTTGTAATATATCACTAGAGTTTAAGGTCAAAAAAGACCTATAGGTCACTTGATGTGCTTTTGTACCTCACAGCCCAATAAAGGTACATTTGCATTGAGGTAATTACTTTTGTAATTAGACGACTCCCTGCAACAATTTGCATGAATCATCCTTCTGTTAAATATATCTTCTCCTTTCGGAATTGAATTTGTCTAACTTCAGCTTCTAATCACTGATTTTGCCATTCCTTTCTTAGATTTTGCTTCACTCTATTAAGTTATTCACACTAAAAGTCACTGCCCAGTTTTCTTATTGATAAGTACACTCTATTATTTTATTTTACCCTTTACTGTCCAATGCTTACTCAGTCTCTTTAATCATGCTGATGTCCCTTCCTGTGTTTAAAGTCTCTTTCTATAAATGGCACTGTTACATCTATGCTGCCACCACTAATACTTTAGCTGCTAAAACTGCACTTGCCTTTTCACATCTGCTCATGCCAGTGGTTATACTGTGATTATCTGGGTCTTCCTTACTATCACAATAATCCATCAAACATGAGAATCTAATCCTCATTTTACTACCTCCCACCCACTCACGGCTCAAAATAGCCCGGACTTGATAAGCTTCCAGGTGCCCTGCAAGGATGAGAAAGAACTTTCAAACAAGGTTCAAGAAACACTTGTCACAGTGGTGAAGGGGTAAAAATGAGTAACTCAAGATGTTTAGCTCATTGGATTTCTCCTGGAACAAGTTAACCGAGATGGTGATTTTTGTAGAAACAGTGTCATACTGCACAACACTGAAGTGGTAAGTTACTTTCTTAAATAGTTTTACATCCAAGTAAAGTGAAAAGAACAAGATTTACAGAGTCACACTAGGGAGTTAGCCTTAATGTACGTAGAGCTATGTTTCTTTTATAGCAGAGAAATGTTTGATGAAATTTCTATGATTTAAATTACTTAGATTTTTTTTTTTATTCCTCGTTTTACTTGTGCACATACATCCTTCAGCCTTTGGACTTAAAATTGTCTGTGTCATTTTTCTTTCACATTTGTTCACTGCACAAATGTGGGAATGACTATGGTACATTTAATAAAATATTGAATTCAAATTTTAGGAGATTGAAAAAGCAAGCAGCCTTCAATTCCCAAATCATGAATATCAACATAGGCGCCTGCTTCACAGTGTCAAGGTTTGAGTTCAGAAAGAAGACAAAGATTCCCATCCCATGAATAAATTACTATTTGGAATGGAAGAAAGAAAAAGAGGAATGATCATTGGGTTACCAGTTCAATGATCCCATTTAAACACCATCATGTTTAAATTCAGAAAGTAGTAGCAATGTCTCTGAAGTAGGTATGTGCTTTTGTTGCATGATCACTAATTGTTACAAGAATTTCAAATATGTTTGATAGCTTTAATTAAAAAAAATGCAGATGAGACCAAAGAAGTAGGAACAACTTCATCACACAGGTATTCTTTAACCTACAATTTCAGATACTAATAAAAAATGCATTTAGTTTGCACGTTCTTTATATTCTTGTAGCACTTGTGCCTTCAGTCTCCTGACTTGTTATTGTCCAGTTTCTCATCACTAGTAAGCACAGGAGAACTTCAGCTCAGAAGTCTGATCAAGTAGAGTGTTGGAGAAGTCTGAATCTCCTCGCTATAGACCAGATTTCTGCTTTTTCGGAACCTCCCCACATTGCAGTGATGCTACATTGGCATCAGAATTAAATTTGTTCATTTGTTTCAGTTTTCTTCATTCCAGCATGGAAATGAAGCAAAAAGAGAAATCAGATGTACCAGCAGATTTTGCCACAGGGAAGGATTTTCTAAGGCTGATTCCATATTGATCCAGAATTTTAAGTTTCAAAAACCTCAGTTAAATATTTCCTTAAATTTCTTGCTAGTCCGCTGTAGCTGCTTGACTGCTCATTTTCTACCCTTCTGAGCATGGGCAATGACACATTGGGTGATCTGAAGGAGAAATATTGTGAATTTGAACTACATACAGGCAGAGGGGTGAGTGACTTCTCTCATCTTAGGATGGATATCATGCATGTGGAAGATCGTCTTGAAGTGCATACAGGAAAGAAGTAACTGGAACAACCTAGTATAAACTCAATCTAACAGCAAATGATATTTTAATTCTTGTGTTAAAAGACTAAAGCCTGAATGTATTCCATCTAATGTGAAGACTCAAAGTGAGGTTCCTAAGAGGAATTTAGGCTGAGTTTAAACTGTCAGACCTGGTTGCACCAGCACTCTGTGCTGCCTGAAGTACCCCAGGCTTCACCATTGTTCCCCTTGCTCCTGGATTTGCCTGGAAAGGAAATGTGAGCATGCAGGCAGGAAGGAGACATGATTGCCTTCAGTCAGGGCACTACACTGAATAAGTGAAAGGATTCTTACAGTGTCCCTCTACAGTTTGCACATAGCTTCACTTAACCTAATCTTCCTTCCTAGCCAAGACAGAGAGAGGAACACCTGGAAGAGGTATTCTTATCTGATATCCCTCTGGTTCAACTCTTGGAAAATCTGCAACAGTAAAGGGAATTTGCCCTTTGCCTTTTAAAAGTGATTGCTGATGTTGATACAAGAACCAATGATGCTTTTTTTCATCATAAAATAAAACTGAGTAGCAAAAATTTTTAGCTATTTCAATCACTTTGTTTCAATGTACCTTGAAATATATGCAGGCATGTGTATGTATGTATATACATGCATATAGATTGATACATAGACTTATCTATATTTATATGTAGATATGAATGTGTCTATCTATACAATATGATGTGTCTATCAATACAATATCTTAAATAGACTATAGAAGACTGTTCAGACATAATTACCTTTTTGCTAAAAATATGAGGAAGACATTTTGGTGATTCTAACAGGGAAACAAGTCCTTTGGAAAACCTTACCTATGATAACATATTCTTTGACATTAAGCATTTATTTCATGCAGGCATCCCATTTATATTTCTGATATAAAATCAAGATTTTTTTTTTACTATTTTGAATCATTCCAATAAGAATTTGCATATTCAGCATATTTTGTGGACAACTAACCAGTCCAAAAAGGCAAGGTTTGGCACAACATGAACTGTGGCTCTTAAGGTGCAGTCTCTGAATTGTAGCAATGACAACTGAAGCTTAATTTCAGGGAAGCATTGACTTCTTTTTCTTGCATCTTGCTAAAAACCGGCAAGGTGCCATGTCTTTCAATGGACGGTAGTAAACATGAAAGAAATCTTAGATGTTCCTAAACATTGAAATTTAAACATATGCGGTCAAATCAGAGGAAAAAAAAACAAAAAACAAAAAAAAAACCAAGCCTAACTAATTTGATCTGAAATCTTCAATGTCGCCCAGTCTTTCTGTCATTTTGGTTTGGTAGGACCTGGCATGTAATAATCCTCTTCTCACAGCCAGCTGTATACCTCTACTTGAGTACCCACAAACTCAAGGGCAAGGTCAAACAGCAGAATATATTGGATGCATCCTGCTCTTTGACTATTCAAGACACCATGCGTCAGAACAGGGGTCTGCTGTGCGATACAGGCTATCAAAGAATGAGGTGAGGAACTAAAAATAACCAAATCAAACCAAAGAAGCAGAAAGGTCAAGAAGTTATTTATGATCTATGCTCTTTTCCTTCATTATTTTATATTTTCTTTAATCTCTCCCTATTTCCACCTTCCTCCTTATTTCTGAGAAGTGTTCACTCATAAGAGAATGAGCACTGAAAAAAGCTGCATTTGTTTTTCAAATTAATCTTGTGAGGATTCAATAATTGCTGCAAAACAAATCATTATTAATTGATTGTACAATACTACAAGCTTTTATACTTTCCTTTGTAGTTCTCTTGTTCTCTTGTTCTGCACCTACAGTTTAGTATTTTAAGGTCTCAACACCTACACCTTTTAATTTTGCTATGAAATGTTCTGCAACTTCACTTTTCTGTTATCGCTTTGTGTTTTGCAGGTAGAGTATTGATTTAATATACAAGCATTCCAGTTTTCTATAGCTACAGTTCTTCATTTTGCATCCTTTTTATATGAATATGTCTAAATCTCTAGAAAATTGAAATGCCATGCTAGTAATACCTGCTTCTACTTAATATGTCAAAAATGTAGTTTTATAACTGAGTATAAAAAAGACATTCAGATTATTGACATTTAACTGTAAAGAATATGAGACTGCCATTATTTACAAGTGGTTTATTACTTTCTTTTATGAATAGGTTTAAAGAACTTTTTTAATTATATGCTGTATGAGTGCAAAAAAAAGCCTCTACTTATACATTTTAAATGTCCCTTTTTCTATATAATTACCTTTAAAGTAAGATGAACATTGCTGCATTGCATTAAATTTATACTCTGATATGTTCTCTGAATGCGCTATAAATGCGGAGGTTCTTTCTTTCTTAATAGAATTTCACTTTTCTCATCTACAGTTTCAATATTTCAGAGGTCTTTTCATTTGATTATACATGCAAATCACTTGGGAGACCTAAAACACTTATCTAAAAATTACTCATTCCTGTATAACGAATTTAACAATCTCATCTACAGTGAACAAGACTTTCAAAACTATTTCCAATTCCTCCGCAGAATTGCTCTGTTTCTCTTGCATACAGATCCTGTCACCCAGCCAAACTGTAACCAGTGCACTCTAAGGTCACAGGCAGATTAATGTTTATGTAAAATACAAAGTTTAAGCCGCCTCTGAGCATTTTATGCGTCCTGGTTTGGGGGAGTCATGCATATGGGGCTGATTTCTATGCATGACTGACTTACATTAAGCTGGAAAAAATACCACCAGGAGAACATTACTGTCTAGGCATGCTGTGGTGTCAAGTAGTCACCACCATGCCCCTTCATTCTGCCTCAGCTAGAGAGACTTTGAGGCGAGATGTCACCTGTTTCCTTCTTGTGGAAAGATGCTGAGATGAGGCAGGTAGCTGTATACAGGCAGTGAGCAGTGGGATACTCTGCAGCTACTGGGAACCTCACCAGTTTAGTAAGGGAGTCAACTTTCTGGTAGGACTGAAAAAAAAAAAACAAAAAAACCACAACCAAACAACAACAACAAAAAACCTAAGGCACTAAGTAGTTTTATAAAGATTTGGGGAATTAATACAGTTTCAGGTTAAAACCAGTAAGTATAACCATTACACAACTGTCTTATTATTACCAATGTTTAACTGGCCAGGTTTATGTAGACTCATTTTTGCCACCCTTGTTTTGAGGGTGATTTGGCTAATACTGCTACCCAGTATTAGTGAACATATACACTGTAAGATACTCCACAGAGTAAGCAGAATTATATTAAAACCAGTGAAAGCCAACTGTGAGGAAACTCTGGGTAACTACAGTTAAGGTCTGCAAACCCTGGAGCAGAAAACTAGAAACAAAGTGCTGAAGAATAAAACATATTAACTAATAGAATCTTGGCATATTTCCCACTGAAGTACTACAGAAGTAGAAAGCATTTCAAGGGAATGTAGATTTAAACAGGCAATATGGCTAAGGCAAAAATCTGAAACTAGTTCCAGACTGCAAAAAAGATAAGAATGGCTGTGTAAAAAACCTGGGGCAGGAAATTCTTTGGGGCTCAAAGTATGGAAAATGGGAAGTAGCAGTCTAAATTACATTCCCATGTCCAATTTTTCTGTCTCACAGAATATGGCGTCATTCTTAAATCCCATTGTTCCTAGGGTCCTCAGATCATGTGAGATATGTTTTTCCTCATTTGAATTTTTTTTTGGAAAAAAGTTTGCAAGCTTCATCTGATGAAAAAAAAAAAGTCTTGAAATATTTTAAAAGCATATCCTACGAGATATAAGTAGAAAAAATAAACGTAGTAGTAAATAGTAAATCCAAGTGTTTTATTTATATAGATAGTTATATTGTGTAAATGTAGTTTAACTTCATTGTTTTAAGAAAGTATAATTATGCACTGTGAACCATAATTTTAGAAAGGACTAGTTGATCACACTATTTTAAAGTCAACACGATATCTTATTTACATCTTAAACTACTTGTCTCATACACAAACACTACTACAAAAGTCCAAAATTAAGAAAGTGCCCATTCTTGCCTTCAGAAGAATATATATGCATAAAAAGATATATCAGTATCACTTGTATGTCGTATTTCCAAACTTATACAATTAAGCCATGAATAGGGACAGGATAATGATGTAAAGTCCAGGACAGAAAAGAGAAGAGGGGAAAGAACAGTAATGAGATCTCAACAATTTTAAGCCTCCTTGTAAAGCCATTAACTACTGTACTCAGAATATTGTTTTGACATTCTATATTTTACTAGCTACTTCAAAATTTTGCATATTGACACAAATTTTAAAATGGTTAAACCTGGATACCACCATGTATGTTGTTAATTGGTTCTTCCACATTCTCTGTAGGTTTCAAACATGTTGAAACCTTAATATGTGGAATTAGATCTTCTCTTCCAGTTGCCTCATGCCTTCAGGTTCTTTGCTGCTGCTCTATTATTTCTCCAGGATTACTTTTCCCTCGTGTTATATTACATCCTAATAGCACAATAGCTGTTTCCTATGTCAAATATACTGTCTTCAGTAAATTGTAAAACTGTAAATTGTTCATATTTGCCTCTGTAAAAAAAATAAACCCTTATTTAGCAAAAATGAAGTCAGTGGTAATAGCTTAGAAGTGTTCAACAAGAAAAAGGTTTGATTTCTAATCTACTTGTGAATATATGTATTCTATAGGAGAAAATAATCACTTTCATCAGAAAGCCTCATAGAAAGTCCAATGTTCTGTTAAATAATTTGGAAAAATATCATCCACAGACAACAGTCCAGTCTCTGGTCTCCAAGAGCCTATCAGCCAGCACTAGAGTTTCCCAACATCCCACGTAGTACACGTTAAGCTCCTTTATCTATTGTAAAAAGAATGTGAAACAGAAACACAGAACAGTTTGGGTTGGAAGGGACCTTTAAAGGTCATCTGGTCCAGCCTCCCCTGTAATGAGCAGAGATATCTTCAACTGGATCAGGTAGCTCCGAGCCCCATCCAAACTGACCTTGAAAGTTTCCAGGGATGGACCACCTACCACGTCTCTGGGCAACGTGTTCCAGTGTTTCACTGCCCTTATTGAAAAAAATTCTTCCCTATACCTAATCTAAATCTTCCCTCTTTAAGTTTAAAGCCATTACCCCATGTCCTATCACAACAGGCCCTGAGAGAAAGTCCCTCCCCATCTTTCCTGTAGGCTCCCTTTAAGTACTGAAAGGCCACTATAATGTCTCCCTGGAGCCTTCTCTTCTCCACACTGAACAAGTCCAACTCTCTCAGCCTGTCCTCACAGGAGAGGTGTTCCAGCCCTCTGATAATTTTTCTGGACCTCCTCTGGACACAGGCCTGTGTATTTCCTATGCTGAGGGCTCCAGAGCTGGATGCAGTACTCCAGATGGGGTCTCACCAGAGCAGCGTAGAAGCATGGAATCACCTCCCTCAACCAGCCGGTCAAGCGTCTTTTGATGAAGCCGTGGATACAGTTGGCTCTCTGGGCTGCGAGTGCACATTGTTGACTCCTGTCCAGCTTTTCATCCACCAGTACCCCCAAGTCCTCGGCAGGGCTACTCTCAATCTCTCCATTCCCCAGCCTGTCTTGATACCTGGGAGTGCCCCAACCCAGGTGCAGAATCCTGCATCAGATCCCTGGTCAGGCCATCTGACCTGAACCTCATGAGGTTCACATCATCCCACATCTCAAACCTGAACAGGTCCCTCTGGATGGCATCCCGTCCCTCAGGTGTGTTGACCACATCACTCAGCTTTGTGTTGTCCAAAACCCTGCTGAGGATGCACTCAATGCCCCCAAGTCCTCGGCAGGGCTACTCTCAATCTCTCCATTCCCCAGCCTGTCTTGATACCTGGGAGTGCCCCAACCCAGGTGCAGAATCCTGCATCAGATCCCTGGTCAGGCCATCTGACCTGAACCTCATGAGGTTCACATCATCCCACATCTCAAACCTGAACAGGTCCCTCTGGATGGCATCCCGTCCCTCAGGTGTGTTGACCACATCACTCAGCTTTGTGTTGTCCAAAACCCTGCTGAGGATGCACTCAATGCCACTGTCTATGTCATTGATGAAGATATTGGTATTATCCTAATACAGACCTCTGAGGGAAACTATTTGTCACCAATCTCCATCTGGACATGGAGCCATTGATCACTACCCTCTGGGTGCGACCATCCAACCAATTCCTCATCCCACCCATCAAATCCGTACCTCTCCAATTTAGAGAGAAGGATGTTGTGGAGGACCATGTCAAAGACCTTACAGAAGTCAAGATAGATAACATCCGTAGCTCTTCCTTTGTCCACTGATATAGTCACTCCATCATAGAAGGCCACTAGGTTGGTCAGGCAGGACTTGCCCTTCATGAAGGGCTGGCTGTCTCAAATCACCTCCCTGTCCTCCATGTGCCTTGGCATAGCTTCTAGGAGGATCCATTCCATGATCTTCCTTATTCTCATTTTTACAGGTAACTGGACACTTTTCTGGATGACAGAGCTTCATATTCAATGGATCTATAACCATTGGATCCAACCATTGTTGGATCCATTATACACATGCCATATGACTTACCCCTACAGGGACAGACTGCTTTGTCCTCAGAGTCCATATGAACATTGGGGTGCATTAACAACAGTGAATGCTCTGACTTTTCAACACTGTATATAGTTCCACATGGGAGAGTTCATGTCTTAAGAGTTCATGTCAGAGTCTTAAATGTTTGTGCTTTATGAATTCTGGTATTCTCCTCTGAGATGCCTGACTCTTCCCTCCCGTTCCTTTTATAAAAAGTCAAGCCAGTCAAAGATAGATGTCTTCATACTTAACAAACTGAAGCCTACTTCCTGTGGTAGATTTTATGTCTTTGAGGTACTTGACCTGCCAGTGTGCTTAAAAGATAACTGAATCATTCTGGCAAAATCTCACTGTCTAGCACCATGATTATTTATTTATTATTATTTGCTATCATCCTGCATCAGTAGATGGAGCTTTCTCAACACCCACCTCAAGACAATGACTGTGATTCACAGGAGTGATCCCATGTTCGTCAACTTCATACCCCGTTACAGCATCCATCCTCTTCCAGTTTAGTTCCCCAGCTTAACTGAACAGTGATCTTAAGTGGATGTATATGATCTGTAAAAAAAAAATCAACAGGATAAGAAGGCAAGACTATTCAGACTAGACTGGAGTACCCCTTCTATCCTGAAAACAAGCTAGAGCCCAAAGCCAATGACCCTGCTTGTAGTAAGTATCAGTGTTACAAAGTTCAGTATGGTTCAATAAAGAACTACGTATGTCATTTTGATACGATAAAAAAATTAATTATATTACCATTAACAGTACTATGAAAAGCATCACCTAGACCTGGGACAGAACAGGAAAAACTGCGCTGGAGAGGGAGTTGGTTTCCTCTCAGAGAAGCATCAGTGAGACCCGAGGGGAAAATGATACCTATCTAAACCGCATTTCAGCAAACTTCAACTGTAACTCTTCTTTCACCAAAAGAGCTCCAAGACAAACTACCCCCTTCACATTTTTAGAGAAGTTGCTTTTAATTTTTTTCAAATGAAAAAAAGATTTATTCCATTTCCTCCCAAAGAGCTTGGATGAAGTGGGTCTACTTTGTCTGAAGGGCTAACTTTACTGTTCTGAAAAAAATAAAATTCAAATCTCTTAAATGAATGAAAAGAGTAAAAAGATGCCTCAAAATAGAAGACTGATTGCAATTGTAATGATGTAGAAATTATCAATCTAAATTAGACTCTCTGATGTAGTTATAACCTGAGAAAGCACGTTTTGCCCGAGGAAATGACTGTAGCCATTTAGTTACCTCACAATTTTTTCAGTGTTCTTTCTTCACTCCTTTTTTTTAAAATTTCTGATGTTATTAAAAATTCAGAACATTTTACACTATAAAATAATTAATTGTACTTGTTGATTTCCCATTATCCTGTGGTTTTTGGTGGTTTACGTAGAAAAAAATTATTTCTTGGTGACATCAGGATGGGAAAAAAAGACTATTAATAGGTGAATGAATGTCACTCAGTTGAGGGTAAAACAGATGATCCAATCATTTCTAAACGGACTACTTTCTGTTCTGAGAAAGTGCTAACAGGACTAAATAGAGATGATCGGAAAAATGAAAGAAGAGTACATATTGGATGCTTTCAACTTGCCTACAGCACATTGTACTTTTGAATTTACGGCAATTTGTGATAAGCTAGGATCCCTTCACATTAAAAAAAAAAAAAAGTTAAAATTATCAGTATATTCTAGAAGATACACTGGAAATTTCAACAAATGAGCTGCAGTCAGAAAGAAGTACAGAAAAGCTGTTGATATTAAAGGAAATGGTTCTATAAAAGGTAGAGAAATAGATACACCAAAAGTGTTCAGGACAGGAAAAAAGTTTGATAGTATATGAGCACTTACAAAATGAAAATGACAGATTCTAGTAGGAAAGGGCTAAAATAATTGAAGGCTAAAAAAAAAAAATAAAAAAAACCCACAACCTACTATTGAGCTTAAAGGATTTGTAATAAATGGTGCAAGTGCAAAGAATTCACACATTACTAATTAAGTCAATAGATGCTTTAAAATATTTTATACTTTATTTGTATGTTTAGTTGTGCTTTATTTATAGCACAAATTTTCTCATCTCTGTCTATTTGTGGATAAGAGCACCATATGACAGATTATACTCAGTGTAACATACTTCTAGGACACTTGTGCAGGCAGCCATGCTTCCTTCCATCTCTCATGTTCCACCTCACTGTATATGGTCTACATGGATAGCCACACTATTTCTGTCCAAGAAAGTGACCGAGTTCAGCCCACGGACCGTCCTTGTATTCCAGTCTCAGTGGTCACACAGCTAATGTGGCAGACCATTGTGCAGGTGCTCATACTGTCTCTGCAGACTTTCCCAATGTACACAACAAAAGTGTCTCTGGTGCCGCTTTTCTAGCTGATGAATGCGTACTGTCTACCAAACCCAAATTTTTTGCCTAAATTATGTTAAACCTTATGCCCAGTTTTCTACAGAGTCCTTGTAAAATGTATTCTGAGTAATAGATCGATACAAAGTGTCTATTTTAGTGGCACAATCAGGGGAAGACAAAATTAGTGGTTGCATTCAATAGTAGCAAAGAACTGAGAAGCTTATGCAACTTTCAATAGGTATCCTTATGGTTAAGTTTTGATACTATCATTAATTAGAAAATCACATCTGTTTTTCATAGGATTCTTGGCTGATAGACCAGTAAGACATTGTTGTCTGTAAAAGACTTCTCCCTTGGAAACTGTAGCTCGGTGACTGAAGGAAGAGTGGAAAGAAAAGGGAGGATCTATGAGCTAAGGCCACTAAATATTGCCATAGAAAAATGTAATCTGCCTTTCCCCAAGGCTCAGGAAACAGAAGAAACATACCATCTCATGTCCTTTGTACGTACAGATGGTCTTTTACTACACCTTTTAATGCACTAATACATACAAAGTATATCTACACTGTGCAATGCTGTTTGGTGCAAAGATATTCCTTGGATTCTGAAAGCTCTGCACTGTAACAGACCCTGCTGACACTCAGCATACGCTTGCTCTTGCTTGCGTACACTGGCTGCCTTTCTTAGGCTAGCAAGTTCCCCAGGAGCTTGCATGTCTTCTTGTGCAAAAGGGATTTGTGATGCATAATAGGAATGCTCACTGTCCCAATGGCTAAAGCACAGGAAGAGGAAGAGATGGTGTCTCTGAAGCTTCAGTGTGATGGGATATTTCTGCCAGTCCTTCTAAAGCAAAACCAAGCCTTTAATTAGCAACATTTTGTTGTTCTGGTTTCTTTTATTCCTTTTTTTTTTTTTTTTTTAAAAATATCTTTAGTCAACTTAAGATAAAAGAAGGTTACTTGAATGATGTAGCAATATAACTGAAGTGAAAGAAAGGATGCCTCAAAGCCTAAGAAATCCATTTCATGCTATTAGCCTTAAATATCTTACATACAAAGTGCATGGGTATTCAAGACACTTTAAAGAGAAAAAAGACCAACAGTTTATCTAGTAGAACACTGTTCAGTTTCCTCCATCCCCCAGGTTATGCAGGGTAGGTTAATGGCAAGGAGTACACCACAGCCCTGTGATGGGGCCCCAGTCAAACTCAAGCATTGTACAACAGGCCTAGGGCCAGCCAGGAGCATCAGTGACATTGCAGGGGATCCTGGCAGGGAACAGGGACAAGACATGACAGCGAGTGATAGGTGAGTGCCAGAACCACCCCTCAAGCAGGGTTTGGCCAGGTATGAATTTACATGGCAGATCAAACGGCCTTCAGAATTTATCTTTTTTTTTTTTTTTTTTTTTTTTTTAATTAAAATATTACAGCTTGAATCCTATTTAGAACAACAGAGTCCAAGGAAATAATACTTGAATGTTAAGAAATTGTAGGATTTGGGCATCTTTTTTTGTAAGTATTGCTGTACTTCAGAAATGTATTTTAATCTAAATCACTTGAAAAACTGTCCACAGTACAGTTAATGGATTGAATTACAAATAATACTGTTCTGACCTTTCTCCATCTAGATGTAGACATTTCACCCTTTAGCAACTGCTTTTTTTAAAATTCACTGATGACATATTGTTATTAATAGACAAAAGACCATTGATGCTATCCACAGATCTAAAGCTTTTGATTTAATCATCATGTTCCCTTGATTAAAGAAACTGCTATTCTTTGGTCAATTATTCCTGCTATTATCTTGGGTTGATTTTCATGGGCCATTGTAAAAATGTTAGAGACGAATTCTAATAAAACTAGTACATTTGTGTGTTTTTCAAAATGTTGACTGACCCTTATTTGTACTGGAAAAACAAACCATTCAATAAGAAACAGCTCTCTGAATTGCATACAGAGGCCTGGGAATCTTTATTTTGCCATAGATCAGCTTGGCAGCACAGATCTATAGAATCCTGTATTTCAGCAGAGGTTAATGGTACCTCGGGGCTGCTGTAAATGATGCCAAGTAAATACATTTCTGAAAGAACTGTACGTTAGCTGAGGGTTGTTGTGCACTATTTATACTAACAGCATGACGTCTGTGCTATGACTGATTAGCATGGGTCTGTCAGAAAACAGCTTGAGCTTTGTCTCAGGAAAAGGTCTTTCCACTTGGACTAGGCACTACGCAGGAAGCCCTGGATGTGCCTGTACCTCACAAACCTCTTAATGCAGCAGCCTCGTGCACCTGAAAGGAAAAGATTTTACCCTCTCTGTATAGCAGCTCAGCTGGGTTGTTCAGGACGAAGAGGTCTTCTTTGAGGAAGTTTTTAATCCTGTGCTGGCCTGTTAGGGTCATCTGTGCAACGCAGAAGGAGGTCTGTGCTTGATCAAGCCACCAGCTCTCTTTATTGCCTTAACTAGCAGAAGCCAAAACACAACGAAAAAAGTCTTGCCTGTGGATTTCAGAAAATTTCTGAAAACCACGCATGAGACTTTGTCCCCCCTAAGACAGTGACAAAAATCCAAATGACATCAATGAAGCCAGCGGCTTTTCTGTAACTAGTTATGTGACACTATGCCAAGCAACCTACAGGTTGTAATCCCATCTGAAAGTCACATTTGCATCCTACCTGTTTACATGAGCCTATCTTCCAGTGAAATCTCTGAGAGTGCAAATACATTATTTTTGCTCTGAAAAGCTTGGTAAGACTTTACAAACTTACTCACTTACTCTTGCCGAGTTAAACTACATCTGATTCAAAAGTCTTGTTCTTCCTGTTATGAACAGACACTTCTTCACTTCATGTGTCTTGAAAACACCTCTGAATCAAGCGAGTTTAGTCATGTGGATTTATTTAATATATTGCATGTTTAGAATCCTGCAGATTTATTTTTGCTGTGTTGATTCCTACAACCTGCAACAGATCCTGTATCATTCCAAAGAGAAATTATTTGCTTTCAGTTATACATAAATATGGTCTATAATTAGGATGTTACATTAAAGGAGATGAGTGAGTGTGTATGGACTTTGTCCTTGACAAAAGATTGCTGAAGGAGTTGTGTTCTTGCAGATTTCCTTTGGAGATAATCACACCACTTCAGGACATAATAGTCACCAGCTGGAATACAACTTATTTAAATAGAGAATTTGAAACCAATATACAGACTTTTGTCCTAATAGCAAAATACTCAGTGACCACTAAATGTGAACACTGAACTGACTTCTTATTTGCCATTATATACATAGTTATTTTATCTGCTAGCTAGATCCAGAAGAGGGAAGTGATCTCATCATGAGATTTGGTTACAGAATCATAGAAATTAAAACCATTAATGAATAATGAGACCATCTAAGATCTCTCACTCCAAAGCTTGATTACTTCTCAACACAAATCTTTGGTAATACAGACAAACTTTTTCATATTTCGCAGATTATAAACCTTTTACTGATGAAGTTTCCCAAATGGCTTTGCTGTCTAATAGATTCTAGCTTTTAGAAGGGTTTTAAACACACGGTTCAAATTTTCCTGTAATTTATTTCTTCTTTTTTTTGTGAATATGTACCCTAAAACTTCTGACTTAAAAGGATTTCCCTTTTAAGTGAAAACTCTTACTCTGCTGCTCTTATTCACTGTTTAATCAAACTAGATAGATCCGGCTTCAACATTAGTCCCAGGTGATTTTTCCCCTTGATCTAAGAGAATTGTCTCTTCTAGAGCTGGCTTAAAAACTTGAAAGTTTTACATGCATTTTTCTTTGGTAAATTTGCCACTTGTTTCCCTATGAAAAATGCTTATCCAGGTTAGTAGTGAGTGAAATTCATTATCATATAATGGCAGCTGGTATTATTACAGATTTCTTTCCCCTGTGGCATATGTTTTCAATACTGCTATTTATGATACATCTTGAATGCGCTAACAGATAGTCAAAATCACGCAGCAAGCGTGCAAGGTTCTGAGCCAGACACAAATTTAAAATGAAGAAAGCATTTCAGTGTCAGTGCCATGATTCAAATGTTCTTTTCTCAGCCAAGACGGACTCATAACTAGCATATTTTGTAACCATGCCTTTAAAAGACATGTTTTTCTCTCACTCCAACTTTATCAAAAATCTTTCTTAGTGGAATTTTCAAAGTACATATGTGAATTAGGAATAAAAGTTCCATTAATTTTCTATTAAAATTTATTTTGTTTCTGACAGACAATTAGTTTTGGATATTTACTTTTTTTTTTAATTACCTTTTATACATATTGTATTATTGATCCATCTGATTTGTTGTCTCTTGTCCCCCCAACTCTCATAACTTCCAAAACTGTTGGCTAATTTCGGCCAAAGATAAGAATGAGGTCAAAGCCTTAAAGAGAAATCTCACAAGTTTAATTGAATTTGGTGGCTGGAGAGAGGACACAGAGCCAGACTGATGTCTCACTAGGAATAAAGCCTCAGTCACAGCTCAGCAGTTACCTTTTTTGATTGACCTCTTTCTATCCAGTCAGCAGGTATTCTGCCAGCATGTCAGTGCAAAAGTAGCTCTGAACTACTGAGAGTATGTAATGTCTTCTGCACAGCTGATACCTGCAGACATGAAAGTCAGCTGAAGGGACTGGAAAGGGAAGTCTAATGGAGTTGGGCATAAAGCTCAGCACAAATGGAGAAAGCTGCTGTAATGGGGCAAAGGAAGGGATGTAAGAATATCAAATACAAATCCTCAAAAGGTCATTTTGTTAGTTCTGCTGTTCTCAGAACAATTTGTTCCATTATTTCTATTAAAACAACAGAAACCAAAACACAACCAAGGAACCATGACAATAAAATGACTCCTTGTTACAATGAATTTTGAACACCAACGGGAACAGAATATAAGCTCAGTATCTAAAAGAAAATGCATTCTCTTTTTAGATTGTATAGATTGAACACAGCCAGCTAAGTGATCACACTATAGAATTTTGCAGAGGAGCTTGAAGGAGATACACAGCTACATGATATTGCAGTTAGTGTGATAGCATCTGAGAAGTCCATCTCAGCACCATGCTGCATTCAGCACAATGCATGCACATGGAGAAAATAAATATTTTCCTCTTCCCTTGTGATTTTGTTTTTACCCATCTTTTATGTCTCCTCTGCCTGTACATAAGGATAGTTCCAGGGGCTGAAGAGGAAAACCTCATTCACAGCAAACACCTGAAAAAACCCACTACTGTTAAGACAGTTCCCTGTAACAGCTATTCTGGTGACAAATGTGTTAGTTTTTTAGTGGCGTAGGGATAAGATGACTGTGTGATGGACCCCAGAGTAGTCCCAGTGGTATTCTGTCAACTTGCTGTCAATTTTCACTCCTTCTCATGCCACCACTGTCAAGCATGTAAAACCGGATGCTATGTTACTGATGCAGTGAGATCAAGTTGCACTGATACTGCAGAGGTAGGTTTGTGAGTAATGAGAGAACATTGGGCTGCTGGACTACTGACTGGTACTATCTTGGGTAGTAAATTTATCTCAGAGCAAAGCTCAAAAAAAAAAAAAAAAAAAAAAGAAAATTGTTTGCTTATTTCTTTGTTTGGCTGATTTGAAAGAAAAAGGAAAAGGAAAAAATGAAAAAAGAAAATAAGATAATAAAGAAAAACAGGGGTAAAGGGGAAGGGGAAGGAGAGGGAGAGGGAGAGGGAGAGGGAGAGAACTTTGCTTCAGTCCAGAAAATAAAAGAGGAAAATAAGACCCCTCAAAAGCCCCCAGGAGTTCATACTATGCATTGCTGGCTTTTTTCAGTGTAGTAAGATATAATGCAATCACTCAGTCAAGAAAATGTTTTGAGAAATCCTTTTCAAAAAAATTTTTTTCAATTTGGATAAGTAAGGAAAAATTTATCCAAGAACAAAAAAATGATAAAACAAGCATCATTCCTCTCCCCCCTAAATGTAATGAGATTGCTTCAAAACAAGTGATTTCCAGAAAACAGCATAATTCGAGTCTTCATTTATGTTTTCTGGGAGCTTGGGAAACCTTTTTACTAGTAAACTAGAAACTTCCTTAATTTTTAACATTAGAAACCCACTTTGTGAAGATCAGGGAGCTGGTCTTCATGACACCAGGGACCAGAATTGCAGCAGCACCAAGTACCCCTCAGGCTTGTGGTGATGTTGTGAGAAATCCATTCTTGAGAATCTTTCACTACTATATTGGTTCACAAATCTCTCATTAGCTTCCCTTCGTCCTCTCTGTTTTGAGGATATCAACAATTCAGTAGGAGCCCATACCAGGAAGACACTACTCCTAATCCAAAACATTATGAAAGTCAACCATAGGGGACCACCCTCCTCCAATCACTGTTGCAATGTACATTGTGAGCCCTAACCAGTGCCTTTTCCCCAAAACTGGGGGTCTAGGCAGACCTTCAGCCATGAGATAGCACCATGGGTGGCACAGGTACGGGCTGGTACACAGCCTTGTCCTTACCTGATAGAGACATTTTATCCATTTTGTGTCATTTCACTGTTATACGGTAAGAGAAGAAATGGCAGACTAGTTTCAGACAGTATTGAAAAATCAGCACTGTACAACCTTATTCAAAGTAGTTCCCTTAAAAATTTCCCAGGAGTACGAATGTTCCACACTCAATAGAAAATAGCTACAGCTTGGTCATAACTGAGGAGACGCAGCAGAGAACTGTTTGTGATAAAGCACAAGATCTCTTTTTTTTTGCATTTCGTGACCCCTTCCTTTTGTGCTCTGGAGGTTCTTCATGAAAAATGTGCACTTAAAAGATACATATGAGCTTTTTACAGTCTAGCATGAGCAAAGAAGCAGCTATTCATAGAGGCAAGTGCCCAGCAGCTTATTTGAAATACTGTTCCTGCTGATAGCAGAGCGGCATTCGGAACAGGGAGTTTGTGTTTTGGACAAAGCGTTTTTTACAGTCACTATGTGATATGACAAGAAGAGAATACAAAGAAAAGCAATGAGAGGAAGGCAAGGACAGGGCTGATGTGGTTTCATCAGAATTACTGTAATTACAAAAGTTTTCAGCAGCACAGTGTACGTGGGTGCACAGTTCTTTATTGAATGCTTGAAATATATCACCTGCACCTCTGAGAATGCTGACAGCAGTTCAGCACTGGCAGGAAGGTGTGGGGACCTGATGCCATTGCTAGTCAGGCTGTGATGCTCCTCTATCATCACGGTTTCTTCCCCTGCTCTTGTGCATCATGTTCCAACTCCCTAAGTGGAATCAAACCACCCAAAGTCACTTTCAGAAATGGGTCCACAGCAAAAGCAATTAGATCCCAGTAACAGTTCTTTTGGCTCCAGAAGACTTAAAGCTGGGTAGGTGTTTTACTGCTCTCTGGATCCAGACGCAGTTCTCTTAGTCAAGCTTAAAGATGCCACAAAATATTTCCAGAGAACACTTCTCTATTTTTCAAAAACGTGTTTAGCCAAAGAAACATAATTAAGAAAACATGTTTGGACTTCACTTAGTTCTTTACTAGATTTCAAGGCAAAGCAAGTAAAAGAGTTCTTCCAAGTTACCCAGATCAATAGAGCCACAGGAGATCATCCTATGACATTCTCATTTTTTGATACTGCCCATAAACCTCCCAAAAAGGGGCAACTCCATTCACTAAAATGTTGTTCTTTCTTGCTTAAAGAAGCATTTGTTTAAGGGTAACAGAAAGCATTTCACTGGAGCGGCTTTATTTGATTCCTGTTTTTTTTAAATAAGGGACACAGCTTTTGTGTCATAGGTGTGTTGAATTGTCACAGCAGCTAACAAAGGAACCACCCTTGTCATCAACTCACTCGATTCTGTCTTTGTAAGTCCTACAAAAAGCTAGTAACATGTCAGCTGACTAATGTACCATGGAATCTTTTCTTTTTTAAAAATAATTACAAGTTCTTGAGTTGTTTGTTTTTGTTTTATTTTTCCTCTGTCCAAGCACTAGGGGTCTTGCATGCTGTTTCCATTAACGTATCTACTTATGCCATGAAATACCACTGAAATCAATGGGACTATTTATGGAGTCATTTGCTATTCAAAGGGCTTGATTCTCTGATTATTTATTCTGGGTTTTCACTAGTGTTACTCTGCTTACTTGAACAGAGTTACTTCTATTTTAGCTGATGCAAAAGAGACTACAGTCAAAGGTGACAGAGTCTGGCACTAAATCACTTTGTAAATAGTTTCTTCAAAGTAAGAAAAATAGTATCTTTGGATAAGTACAAACCACAGGTTAACAAAAAGCCCAATCTGGATTTTGCATGTTCAGTGGGATATTCCAAACAAAAATGAATGCTCAAAGGTAGCATTATTTTGAAGTTTGAACACTCTCTACACAGTTGACAAATAGCGTCTGTCTAGAATTAAATCTTGCCTTGCCAATGTCATTAGGAGACCTTAAACAGGTATCAGTTTTCATCCTGGGGAAACAGGCTTACAAAGGCTTTTGTTAACAAAGTTCTTCATTACATAACGCAGAGGTGCCCAACTCAGGGGCTATTCCAGCATTTCAATTATTTAATTGAGTCCACAATCTACTTCCATCTACTTCCTTTTCCAAGTACCTCAAAGATGTGGATGGAGACCAAGCCGCAGTTGAGATGGATAATCCTGATAGTTGCAACCTCCTGTTTCACAACCACCCTGACAATTTGGTCCTCTGCCTAAAACACAGGCAACCTGACTGCCTGACAGGTACAAAGCTCATCCCCTCGCAGAGTGGGGCTTGAAAGCTCCCCTTTTTGACATTTCCAAGGCAGACAAGGAACAGGAAATTATCTACAACTGCCTGTGTATGAGCTCTTGCAGGAAACAAAAAGGCTTCTCAGAAGCACCAGACTTATTGTGCCTGCTTTGTACAGGCTCTGCATAAATGTGTGCATACTTTCAGATTTTATGCACATGTGAAGATCAGCTGTCCCGGGCACGCATGGTGGGTGGCATGCTGTGGCAGGAAGAATGGGCTCCACAGTCGTAATTGGTAAGCTTCTGATGAGCTGACTGAGCGCAGTACACATCATGTAGCACTTTTCACATTGCCAAGTTAACAGCTATCACCAGAGGTAGAATTTAAACTGCTGGAATAAACAAAGTCAAGGGGAAGTATCTTGCTGAAATGTCACCTCCCACAGAGTTTGTGGAAAGCCATTACTATTGTAGAGATGCATATATGGGATTTCAAAATGTATATTATGCTTTAAAAGATATACTTCAAGAATGCAAAACATACAGCAAGAGCAAACAATTATCTTTCCCAGAGTTTAAATAAGATTGCCATTTTTTATATGTTGGAAACTTCCTGGTAGCTTTCAGATGGTTTATTATTATACAAAGTAATCTGCCTAACTCAACTGAAATAGTTCACTTGAGGAAAAAAAAAAAAATGAAGTGATTTGTGGTTATAAACTTTATAGAGGTTTAACTTGTCTGCCTTACTGTGTCTGAAAGGTAGGGCTGTAATCTCAGACAGCTACCCGGAGAATTAACTGGCTCACAAATTGGAAGCATTTTATCTAAGTGCCAAGTCTATACTATTGTCAGAGGAAGAGTTGCTCTAGCAATAACCCTGTGCCAAAGTAGCCCCAGAACAAGTATCAATAACAAGTATCTTCCTCTATTCTTCTGCCCCTTCTTTAGGGAGTGTAGACATAAAGATACCTCCAGCTATCATGTCTCTCCTATGGCCTGTCTTTCCCGAGAGAACAGAGGACCCCTCCAGACAGCCCAGCTGGCTCTGCTGTGCTTTGGAGAGAAAGGTGGACTGAAGGGCTCAGCCAGAAACCAAGCAGCCTGTGTGCCATCAGCCTTGTAGCTTCCCTGCAGGGTGCCTCAAGTCCCGAGCAGGCTGTACTGCAAAAGGGAGGGCTGTGCTGTAATGAAGGGGTCTGCAGGGCTGGGATGGTGGCCCAGCTTAGTGCTGAGTCTCATCTTGGGCTCTTTTCCCCATCCTTCAGGGCCAGGGCACAAGGCTATAGCCCTGAAGCACACTGACAGCAGGTACTTGTTGGTGCTGGGGGGACCTCGTCTGGGGGTCAGCTCCAACCACAGAGCAGGGGGAAAGATGTTGAAGGCTCTGAATCCAGCTGTCTGATTTATTGTTTATGGGCACTGAACAAAGACTAGGTAGCTCGGCTGGGACAGCTCCAGTGTGGTGGCCCCATGGCGAGGAGGTACCAGCTGCTCCATCTGAGCAGGACAAACTGGGCTGCTACATAATTCACTGCAGAGCATTCACTGGCAACCCTGGCCATGCCAGGAGACATGTATTTTCTTGTCCGTTGCTCGTACGGGTCACCCAACCTGTGGCATGTTACGCACCGTTGCTGGCGATAAAATAAATATCTGGAATATGGGAAATGAAGCAATTCAAAGCCGACCAAGAGCTGGCAATAGGGAAGTGTTACCTTGGTATCAAGCACTATTCTATTCGAAATCTTTGACACACACGGAATAATTTTATCTTTTTTTAATTCTCCTCTCCCCGGCCCTTCCCTCTCCCCCTCGGTGAGGTGACCCTGACGTATGCAATGTATACGATGGGCGTGTGAAAGCACTATTACCACGACGGTGAAATCCGAGTGGCGTGTGTTTCCCTGGCATCATTCCCCCCCTTGCACTGAGAGCTAGGGGGGAGGCAGCCAAAACGCTGCTAACAAATTAGAGAAGCTAACAAGTCTCAACAGGGACAAAGGCGGGGCAGGAGGGGTTAAAGCAGCCCGCAGCCCCCACCACCGAGGTGGGAAGACGATATCCACCAACCCGGGTGGGAAGCGAGGAAAGGGGAACCTGCAGGACCCGGGGGAGAGCAGGGGAATCTGCCCCGGTTCCTGCCCTCCTGGCTACTTTGCTTTTGATTGTTCTTTATGCCCAATTTGAAGAGGAGAAAAAATTTTTTTTTAATGAAGGGGGCAGACAAGTAAATGATTCTTTTGCTTTTTGCTTAACCTGAGGGCTAGAGACTAATCTATTTATCCCTTTCGTTGGTTTGAATCAATGTCAGGAGGAAGAAACGCACCCAGGAAAATTAGACGGGAGAAGGATCGCCTTTTGCTAAAAACATATTTTCGTTACTTTAATTTATTTGTGCTTATTTTTCCCACGTCGGTTCTCCGATTGTAAGGAAATATACCAAGTGTGAAATAAACGCTTCGACAAAGCAAATAACTGTTATTACTTCTACCCGTCCATAAATACGGCATAAAAATAATAATAACTGATCGCATTACTTTTCATTTCCCCGTTTCCACTTTCTGAAGGACACCGTGCAAGGAAAACCTCCAAGAGCGTTAGAGGAAGGACGGGCGCGTCGGAGCGGGGCCGGAGCGGGGCCGGGGCGGGGGGTCCTGCTGGAGAGGGGCGATACGAGCCCCCTTCCCCGCAGAAGAGCTCGGCGGGGCTGTCGGAGGGGTGTGCCAACGAAGAAGCCGATTAAAGAAAAAAAAAAAAAAAAAAAAATGACATACCTATAGGCTGCCTTGAGGGCTCTTATATTCCAGCTACGTCCCTTCAAGCATGTACAGCACATGGTCTTCATAAATCCCTAATTACACACAGATGACAAATTCTCCTTAAAAATGACCAACATTTCAGGTGAATGATGTACAACGATCAGTTAAAACACCTGGGCCAGAATCCATCATCTCCTCACCATCATATCCCCCCCTTCAAAGGGAAGGTGGGTGGAAACACAAACACTGAGCAAGATTGTTTTTCCAGACCTGCGTTATGACAAGGTAAGTCATTTTCTCTTTCCCTACAGATACCATCTGCACAGGATTCTCATTTCTGGAGAGCCAGAGCCCAAGGGGATGCTCTAAAAGAAGCTGTAGCGATAACTAACTAAAAATGGGCAAAAAAAAAAAAAAAAAAAAGAAAAAAGATGGGGGGTTGCTGGGGAGATGCTCCGCAGGCTGATGGCCCGATTGGAGTTTACTCCCAGGGGCGCGGGGTCCGTCTCCCCGGCCTTGGGGACCCCATTTTTGCCCCCAAAGTCCCTT
>NW_015090839.1:10571168-10576032 GCF_001431845.1 Calidris pugnax | reverse complement strand
CAGGGCGGCGGGGCCTGGGCTGGGGGCCGGCGGGGCTCGCCCGTCCCCTCCATCAGCCGGGCAGCCCGGGCGAGGTACGGGGGAGCGCGCCCGGTATCCCCGCAGGGACGGCACCCCTCGCCGCGGCCTCGGCCGGTCTCTGCCGCCGCCTCTGCAAAGGAGTCGAGGGCAAGGACCCGCTTCGTCATAGCCCCGGTAAAATCAGACCTAGGAGCGAGCTCCTGACAACCCTCCGGAGAGGGAAGGTGACACGACGGCCAGGAGGTGACATCCGGCGGACACCCTTCCCCTCGCAAGACACCAGTAGTCTCGTTCTCCTGCTCTCCACGGCTGCAGCGCTAGCGGGTTATCATCGGGGGAATTAGGCAGTGACACCTCCCCACTTCTGCGGGAACCGGGAAAACACGAGGAACGTCAAAAAAAAAAAAAAAAAAGAGGGAAATTACAGGTCTCAAGTTTTCCTCAGTTTATCTGCCAGGGCTTCCATGCAGGAGAGAAAAGGAGCCTTTGGCTTTTTGCGAAAGGAATCTCTGTGCATTCCCGACGGCAATGAGGTCCCTACGCCACCAAGCACCTCTCTCTCACATTAGGTATGATGATCATAATAATAACAACGACCCCGAGAATTATGAGACAAGAGCACGTTTGACAGTGTTTGAAAAATTCAAATACAGCTGCATCGGCTTTGTCTCTAGTTCAGTCACATTTATTTCCCCAAGCTAGGCAGACAGCCTGAGTGAAGCATGACAATGAGTTTTGTAAATAGCAAATGGAAGGGTTTGCTGGGTTGTTGGGTTTGTGGGCTTTTTTTTTTTTTTTTTTATTCCTCCCCTCCCTGTTTGATTTCACTCGCAATCCAAATAACCTTCTTCAGTGAATGTTTCAAACAAGAGAATGTGAGCGGGAGGGGACGGAGGGGGCTCATAATTGCAGGTTCCCTTTGGAGCTGGAATTAAAACGCTGACGGCGTGTGTTGCAGAGGAAAGGTGCAGAGGCAGCCTCCGCTCTGACGGCAGGACGGCTCTGCTGTTACTGCCAGAGCCTTTATTTACAGCCAAGCGCTTCAAAACCGGGCAAGTTGCGGGCCCTGCTCTCTGTGCCCCGGGCGCCAGGGTCCCCCGGCGGCAGAGGGGTCCCCCGGGATCGGGGCCCTGCTCCCTCCGCCGGGACGGAGCAGCCCGGCTCCGCAGCCGCGCAGGGAGCGCCCCGGGAGCGGCGTTGCCTCTGGGCAGTTCCCGCATTCACACCTTCCCCGCAGAGACCCGCGCGTCCCGAAGGGGAAGGCGGGGGTGGGAATGGTCAGCAGGGGATGGCTTAAAAAGATCTCAGTCCGTAAAGCACAGAGATGAACATTAAAACAGCTCGTTTCGATGGGTTACTTGTGTCAGGTTCAAGTGTCTTGCGCTTGGAACTGCGCACAGACCCGTACCCAGGGAAG
This sequence comes from Calidris pugnax, assembly GCF_001431845.1. Taxonomy (NCBI): domain Eukaryota; kingdom Metazoa; phylum Chordata; class Aves; order Charadriiformes; family Scolopacidae; genus Calidris; species Calidris pugnax. The sequence continues at coordinate 10,574,594 of NW_015090839.1, read as the reverse complement.
GTGCTCGGGATGGGGTGAAATGAATCGTTTATTTTTCATGCACCAGAATCGTCGCCCTTATTCAGGTCAGGTCGCCACTCCTACGGACCTCTCCTGCTTTCGCTGGGTGAGAAATGTATTCCTTCCTTTCATCAAGCTCTCACTCTTACCCTCCCCCTTCCATTGTCTCAGGAAAAAATGGAAAAAAAAATTTAAAAAGGACGAGTTAAAATACATTTGCAAAAGCGCCTGCAGCTCTTCAAAACTTTCCCTGCTTTCTTATCAAAGCCACCTTCCCGGTGGGGGAGTCGGGGAAGCTTGTTTGTTTGTTTTGGGTTGGCTCGAAACTCTCAGTCTGTCGCCCGTTATTGCCTAGCGTGCTCGTCTCCTCACGGCCGGCTTCCCTGGGCGATGCTGTGGTCCTTGGCAGCTGGATCCGAGCCGCTGAGCACTTCACCTGATGCACAAATAACCCCCAAAGTTTCCCGCAGGGACCATTGTGCTTTGCTAAGTTTGGCTGAACATGCCAGTAACTATTTTTCTTGGATTCTTTTTAGCCCTCCGCGGCTCCAGTGAAAGCCTTTTCTTGTGGCTGCCATTGCAGCCCCTATTCAGGAGGGAGGGCAGGAGAGCGACGGCGGAATCCTTAACTTTTCCTGGGAGGGCAAGGAGGGAGGAAGGAAGGGAAAGCGTTGTCGCTTCGGGAAGCCCCTCACGACGCAGGCGACGCCTGTCCCCGCTCTCCGCAAGGCAAGGGACGAGATTGCAGTAATAGAATACAAACATGTGTTTTGTTTTCCATTAAGTCGATAGACCAGACAAGGTCTGCCCGGGGGAAAAGATGACTTGAGCTGTTAATGAGAGCTGACACTAAGATTTAAATAGTAAGGGCTCGTTTCGCCAGCGGTGTCTCCACAATATTGTTTTTTCTTCTTCTTCCCAGCTGCGGGAAGTGCCCACGCGAGGCTCGGGCAGCGTGTGCGGGGAGAGCACCGGCCCACGGGGACACCTCGGCGGGAGAGGACGGAAGGGACCGCCACTCCTGCTGTTCTCTTTTGTTTCCGTTGAGATTTTTCTTTTTTTTAATTTGTAGGGGAAGACGAAAGCCTTTAGATTTTTATTTTTTTTCCTCTCAGTGCCCCGTGTGCGTAAACACGCAAAAAAAAAGGACACCTCGAAGAGGGAGCACCCTTTTTGTACTGGCACCAACACTGCTCCGAAAACTTTGGGGCGTTTGGGGGTGGGGAGGAACACAACGATGCCCGCTTATTAGGAAACCAAGGGGAAAACGCGGTGCGGAGGGGCGGGGGTGTGAGCTGTGCTCCCCCGCACCCGCGCAGCGCCTCTCCCTCCCGGGGCCGGCCGCCTCCCGCCGCCCGGCGGGGCAGCAGCGCGGCCGGTGCTGGCGTCCCTCGGCCGCTAGATGGCGCCGGCGCCGTTCGCATCAGGCTCCCTCCCCGCGGGAAGCCGCCGCCGCCGCTCCCCTCCGCGCCCGGCCTCGGGACGGCCGCCCGGGCACGGGTGGGTTCGGCACGGCCCTGCCCCAACGGGCCCGCAGAGACCCCTCACCCTTCCGCTGGGCACCGCGGGAGCGGGGTCCCGGGGGGCAGCCTCGGGGGTCCCAGGGGTGACACGGATTTCCGCGGCCCCCGCCGGGGGTCTCTTTTGTTTCCGTTGAGATTTTTCTTTTTTTTAATTTGTAGGGGAAGACGAAAGCCTTTAGATTTTTATTTTTTTTCCTCTCAGTGCCCCGTGTGCGTAAACACGCAAAAAAAAAGGACACCTCGAAGAGGGAGCACCCTTTTTGTACTGGCACCAACACTGCTCCGAAAACTTTGGGGCGTTTGGGGGTGGGGAGGAACACAACGATGCCCGCTTATTAGGAAACCAAGGGGAAAACGCGGTGCGGAGGGGCGGGGGTGTGAGCTGTGCTCCCCCGCACCCGCGCAGCGCCTCTCCCTCCCGGGGCCGGCCGCCTCCCGCCGCCCGGCGGGGCAGCAGCGCGGCCGGTGCTGGCGTCCCTCGGCCGCTAGATGGCGCCGGCGCCGTTCGCATCAGGCTCCCTCCCCGCGGGAAGCCGCCGCCGCCGCTCCCCTCCGCGCCCGGCCTCGGGACGGCCGCCCGGGCACGGGTGGGTTCGGCACGGCCCTGCCCCAACGGGCCCGCAGAGACCCCTCACCCTTCCGCTGGGCACCGCGGGAGCGGGGTCCCGGGGGGCAGCCTCGGGGGTCCCAGGGGTGACACGGATTTCCGCGGCCCCCGCCGGGGGTCCCTCCGTTGGCGACAGCGGGGCGGGGCGGGGGGCTGCCAGGTGAGGGGTTTTTGGGTGTGAATGGCACAGAAAAAAAGGTCTCGGCGAAAGACCCGCGGGAGGGGTCGAGCTGGTGAACTTCGGCAGCGTGTCCTGGCGGGGACGTGCGGAGTTTGTGCCTCGGCCGGTTTGCGGGGGGACCCCGGGGCACCGCGGGGTGCTCGGCCCTGAGGGGATGAGGGTCCCGTCGGCGGAGGCTGCCGGGCACCCCGGGTTCCCCCCTCCCCGGGGCTGCCTGCTTCAGGGGCGGCGCACGGAACCGGCGGCTGGCCCCTGGAAAGGCTCCAGAGATGAGCATTTCTGTTGTGTGAAGGGCCCGCATTAGCAGCCCGAACACGTAGGAAAAGGCTGACATCTGCGGTTCGGGACGAGGACCCGAGGAAGGACAGACCTCCCGGTTCAGGGGGGTGCCCCCGCCCCGCTTCCCGCCGGGGAGGGACCCGCGGGTCCCCGGCTGCGCCTGCGGGAGCGCCTGGCCCGGGGGAAGGAAACCACCTCTGCTGAGCTTTCCTGGGGTTTTAAAAAAAGACACCATCTCTCAGTGCGGGACATTCACCGCCAATGCCCAGAAGTGAGAAGACAGGGGGAGATCTTAGGTATAAACTTGGAGTCTGATTCCAGTAGGAGAACAAATAATAATAGTTCCCGGGCTTTTATCCCCTGTTTTCAAAATAACGCATAAAATCGAGGGCGCACAGTGGGTCATTTTTCTCAGCTTTTGTGTCAACGCACCTCTGCTTTCGACTCCTCGCTGCATAGTTGAATCCACCCTTGAATTTTCCCGTGCCCATCCAGATCTCTAGCCTGAGTGAGACAGAAGCCGGACCTACTTTGTTCGTAAAGAGCCACAAGGGCTGGCAAAACCCTCCTGGGCCGGGGAGAGGTTTGGGAGCCGGCTGTGAAGGTGCGGTGGGGCTGCGCCGGGCTGCCCCCGCACGGGAGGCAGGGTGCGCACCGCTCGGTGTGGCGTCCACCCTCTTAGGAGCGCACACACACACCAGGGACAGCGATTTGGGGAGCTGTCGAGAAGGGAAGATACGTAAGAAATAAAAACAGAAGAAGAAAAACTCGTTAGGGATTAAATTCGGGGGAGGGAGAAGGAAAGAAAAGAAAGAGAGAAAGAAAGAGAAGGAAGG
>NW_015090839.1:10568020-10570895 GCF_001431845.1 Calidris pugnax | reverse complement strand
AGAAAGAAAGAGAGAGAGAGAGAGAGAGAGAGAGAGAGAGAAAGAGAAAAAGGTCTCAGAAAGAAGAGCCCTGAAAGTTTCCTCTAGCTCGAACTGGGGTGGCATGACGGCGCGTACATGCCATCTCCGCGGGTCTGTATTTGTCTCATCAGAATACGAAGGGGCACTCTCCGATGGGTTTCGCAGCAAGGGCTCAGAAAGGAGCAACACGGCTAAATGGCACCTTTAAGTACCAAGCTACAGGGCAAAGGATGCAGTGTAAGAAGAGATGAGAGTGTGCTTGGCGTAGCTGATATTTATTGACATATCCAAAAAGGAAATAAGTTAAAGAAACGTTAGTTATTCCGTGACACAATTGTTGCACAAACTGCCTTCAATCAAGTTGTTTTGTTTTCAGGGCTCTTTTGCAAGCATCTTCCACACGCTTGGTTTGAAGGGAGAGATCTCATGGGCTGTTCTGCATTTTCAGGGACGATCAAGTCAATCCTGAGAGAAAAGAGTCTCTTTAGAAGGGGAAAAAGTGTTTCTTCATGGAGTTCAATTTATTTTTTTAAACGCCGTACCTCAGAGAAGAGGCCCCTTGTAACAGATTCCTAGATCGTGTCAAATTATAACAAACTGAATCGCAAGAAGCAATTACAAAGCAAATATTGTGATCGGTGTTGTGGGTAAAATCGGAGCCGGGTTTATAGAGGAATATTAACTCTGATTTTTTTTTTTTTTTTTTAAATCAACAGTGATTAGATTTGTGTTAAGCTTAAAGACCTTTTCCTGTAGATGGCGTCCTTTGGGTACTGAGTAATCAATAATAATAATACGGTCGTACTCAGGAGACTTAAGGATTGGATAATAAAATAATTAATAATATTTTTAGTTATATATTTCTTGAAAGCTAAAAAACTTAGATTTATCGTAAGCAAAAGTGTGTTTCTCCTTCACGTGGATGCAAATAAAAACTGTTTGAATAAATAAGTTGTTTCTGAACATTTTGTTGTCAAAGTGTTAAATGTCCCCGTCATTTTTATTCAAACACTAACATGATTACAGCCAATTATATATTCACCAGTGTTCTTTATTTTAGAGTAATTGTACTTGTCACTAATAAAACAGAGACATAATGGATCGCTACTGTTCTGAATTTTAAAGCAATTTTCTGTAATTTGATTGAATTATACATCGTCTCCGCTACTTTTTTTTTATATCTATATTTTGAAATCCTATTTTCTTGAAAATTGCAGCTCTATTCCTGTTTTGTTGTTCCTGAAGTAACGAAACCTTCTGTAACATTTATAAATAGAGCCTCGTCCCTTTTAAAATGTGGAAAATCAGAATTTCAGCCCCAACATACTGAAAGCCTTAGACTTAAAATGCGAAAGTCCGGAGGAGCGCCTAAACCAGAAGAACACTTGGCTCAACGCGCTGTCCTCCTTTGAGATGAGGTGAATATAAGCAGAGAAATCAAAACCGCTCCGTGCATGGGAAGATTTGAGGACTTTATTGCAGTGATTTGGTGCGCTTCTTGGGGTTCAAACGCAGAAACACGTCAAGAGAAGCAGTTCGGTTGCTAATATTTACCCCGGGAGAATAGGTAAAGAAACGGAAAAAATATAACGCCAATTACGTTCTTCCAAGCAATTAGAGCCATTTTCCGTATACTGCCCGTCTGTTCTTTTAGGTAGCGGTTACAGGTAAGACGCCCAGGAGTGACTTGGCTGTCTTTAGGCAGAGACAATAGCGAGGCAGAATGATACAGAACTATATGGAGATACCGCAGGCGGAAGGAAAATATCACGCTACGTTATTATACTGCTCCTCGGGTTGTTTTTGCTGAGGATGAGCTCTCAGAGGGATGGTTTTTTTGTTGTTGTTTTTCAAAGCCGAAAACATGCCTTTAATTTAGCAATTGTATCAACCATCAACGCGATGCGATATGATCCGCGTTGTCGCCAAACACAAATCAAAAAATGATACAAAGGCTTTCACAAGTTAATTTCATATGACAAAACACGTGCCCACCACAACAGGTAAAGTTAAACTATCATTTGCAAACCGTGCGATTTGCGTGAAAAGGTATCTCTTAGGTACATTTAGCACAGGCAAACACGAATTTTTTTTTTTTTCCGGTATTCTTTGTACTGTAAGGAAAAAGTAAGGGAAGGCAGGGGAATCCAGGCGGCTCACTGTGAGAACCCTTCAGTGAAGCCTTAGCGGGACATGATCCCCACCCTCAGTGAGAACACGCTCCTTGCTTTGGCGGATTCTCACAGAAATTAGCTTGTAGTCGCCTACAAAAAAAAAAAAAAAAAAGAGATCACCCCCTAAACGCAATATGCCAAACTGTTTTCAGTATATGAATTGCATTTTCTCATGTTGATATAGACAGAAAGTATAAGGATTTTATAATCATAGCTTTGTTTATTCTGTATTTATTCATGTCCTCAAAATACCGCCTCTAGCAGACTGATGAAAAGCTCAGGCTTTCATCATTTTACAATGATAGAAAACATTTTAATGGACAAAAGCCCTTGCCTTCAACTGAAGCAAGTGAAGCTGCCTGACTGAAGCAGAAATCAAAGGAGAATCTGAAATACTACTTTCAAGAACGCTCTGGTATGGTAGTAGAGAGCACAAGAATTCAGGGAGTTTTGCAGGTTTCCATGCTCAGGCTATACATGGTAGTTTAGGATCTAGATTCTATAAAACTGTATTAGTTTCCTTGGCAATGTTTTGGTAGCAGGAGGGGCTACTGGGGCGGCTTCTGTGAGAAGCTGCTGAAAACAAGCTCTGTATAAAAGACATATCATATTAAAATAATACATGAACACACCCACTGATATCAAGGCTACGATATCAGCCCTTCCCCAAGAAACTTATT
>NW_015090839.1:10567361-10568010 GCF_001431845.1 Calidris pugnax | reverse complement strand
CCAAAAAAAAAAAAAAAAAAAGTGATCTACTCCTAAACGGATATCGTTTTATTAATTCCAACACGTACAAGGAGTTGTGAGCTTTTATCTTTACCCTCTTTTGTTGATGCTTTGAAATGAGCGTGAAAATAAATAGTAAGACCATCCTCTGATAGTATTCTGCTAGAAGGCAGATGGAAATTATTTGTTGGAGTTTCCAGAGCTACGGCATCATTTCATTATTTAGGTGGAGTTTATGGCTCGATTGTAATAAACATTGTTTTCTGAAAACTCCCCGGGAAACATAACCTCTGTGTGTGTGTGTGCGTGTGTGTGTGCGAGCCTGTGCGAGCGCCCCATCTAAAAGATGGAGAGAGGAAAACACACAAAGGAGATGCATCCCGGGAGAACTGTTTCTTTCAACGTTTTCCCTCTCTGCATTGTCACCGCAAGGAAAGTCTGTCTGCAGCCGCTTCTCTTTCTTGGTCAAATTATTGTCGAGGCAAAACTAGAAACCCCAGGCTTTAGCGAGGCACCGTCCGTGCTCGGTGGGAGGGACACAAATGGGATTTAACTTGTTGCCAGTCATTTTTGTGTGTTTGTTTGTTTGTGCTGGTGCTTTAAAAGCGAAACAAATTCCAGAAACAAAGCGGGAGGGGTGGGGGAGTGG
>NW_015090839.1:10566905-10567117 GCF_001431845.1 Calidris pugnax | reverse complement strand
CCCACCGCTACCCTGCGGCACGGGCACCGGCACCTCGCTCCGGTACCTCCTCCTCCTCCTCCTCCCGCCTAAGCCCCGGGCACGGAGAAAGCCACAATCGGCTTTGCTCCGAGGCTCCTCAAACGCCCTCTCCAAGAGGGATGTCTGGTTGTCTGTGGCTTTTGTGCTACCCCGGGTATTTGCTATGGTTACCAGGGGGCCCCGGGGCGGGA
>NW_015090839.1:10565438-10566616 GCF_001431845.1 Calidris pugnax | reverse complement strand
GAGGGGGACGGGACATATTTTGCCTCGAGTTACCAAAAAATTGCAAAACCAGATACTTGTGTCATTTGCCAAAGATTACGTTTATAAGAGGCTAAAGAGCTTTAGGACACCACCATGAAAATATTCCAGCAACAGTTTCTTAGGAGTCAAAGAGCAGCTAGAAGTCTCTTCAAGCACTATTTGTTGGTTGTTTTGGTTGCTTTGGGGCTTGTTTTGTTTTGTTTTTCTCTCCAGACCTTTCTCTTTCCCTGTATTTTACATCCCGATTCTTTAGTTCAATCTGATCACTCCGGTAAAGGCACTGTGTTGGCCCAGAATGTTTTAACAGTAAATACAGAATAAAATAAAATGATGTATTTAAACCTGGAGACCAGTACAAGGTTTTTAACTTGTCCGTTTCCCCCCTGCATTTTATTGCCTGCATAACTCTGTGGATAATACTTAGGGGATATTTTAATTTTCGGTTTGATTCCTGAATTAGGGAGACCTTTTGTTACACAGGGACACGTATTACCTAGGCAGGTTTGACGGCTCTCTTATGCACGCTGGCATATAAAATAATAGCGACATTTAGGATCTAAAAAAACGCACGTCCTAACGTTAAAGTTGGCAGCAGTGTAAAAATACTCTGTTCTGAAGAACGCTGGCAGCGGCAGCTGAACACACCAAATCTAGTGGATGCTCTACACTCTCGAGATAGGCTTTCTGTGGATGGTATTCTACAGCTACAGGAATAAATAAATAAAATCTTCGGCTTTTAATTAAGGCGATTTGATTCAGACCTCTCCACCCAGCGTAGCCGCCGTGGGAAATGTATACTCCAATGTTTACTCGGATCTCTTTCTGTCACTATTCTATCTTGTCTTACGCTTACGACATCAGCAAAGCTTTCTGGCCCCAATAGCCATTGTTTCCCATTTCCACCTCCTCCGTCCAACCTCTGCCCGTCCGAGAAACTTCCTAAAGTTCAAGAGGAGGGGAACTCTTTGCACCTAGGCGATTAAAGTCATTGTTTCAACGCTACCTCTCCCCTAGCTGCTCAGGCTTCTCAAAGGTATACAGTGCCCCGCTGGCTGTTCTTTATGGTACAGTGCAGCTTCTCAAAAGATCATCGGATGGAGAAATTTAGCTCTTCTTGAAACATTTAAGCAACTGAGCAATTAGTTCTGAATGGGGGT
>NW_015090839.1:10561727-10565096 GCF_001431845.1 Calidris pugnax | reverse complement strand
ACAACACAACGAGCCCGAAAACAACAGGGGTGGGGGAAGCATGGGAGGGGGACTTAAAATGTTTGTATTTAAAGGGTGCTTGCAAGGTCTTCGGCACAATATGTGCTGCTCTCCTTAAAGGGGCACCGAGTGCCAATAACCATTAGTCATCCAGTAGGGACTTTTCATTACAGATCTATCTTTAGGGGGAGTTCCCCGAAGTCTCCGACGGGAACAGAGCTGCGGATTTCAAACCCGGTCCGGTCCCAGTCGCACGGTGCCTGGGGACCTGCTGCGGTAGAAGGCAGAGATACTTACCAGAGTTTGGGGAGCGCGCGGACAGCCCAAAGGTCCCTGCAGTGCTCCTTTCCTCTGCGGAACACTATCTTGCATCCGAGGCGGTTCCCAGTCTATATTTGATGTTAACATTTATGCTATCTCAAACACGAGGCTCTCCCATAGACATTTTTTCCAGGGTTTTCAAGCAAATTTCTCGGTGCCACAATGTTATGATGGAAGGATGCTGAAATGACAGGCCTCGTAGACGCTTGTCTTAATCATCGGCTTCTTAATTTAGTTTTAGTGCTGTGGTTTTGTGTGTGCGCGTGTGTGTCTGCGCGTGTGTGCGCGCAAGAGAAGCCTCTGACAACCTGCAGCTTCCTAATGACTGACGAGGCAGGGCTGCTGCAGCAAAGTAACACTTCCCTGGTGTGAAGACCTCTCACTGGGAAGTTTAGTTCACTACTGTTCTCGCAATCCTAATCGTATAACCTGTAACCAAAACCCATGGAAGAAGGATCCAGCACGCTAAACAGACTAACTTCTAATCACCAAACGTTAGCACCGCTACCAGCTGTTGAGGATTAAGTGGAAGTTGGCTAGAGACGGACACCTAAGCTTAAATCCTGAAATGCGGACGGAAGGGTGGACCACTGAATACTTCTTCCTCGCCCTCTTTGCCTCCATTCACCCATCCATCCATCCATCCATCCATCCATCCATCCACCTCCAGTCCCATTCACTGCTCTTTAAAATGTTTGACTACCTCTTTCTCTTTGTTAGCGCCCGGCCCCGTCCCCACTCGCCATGCCTGAGCAGCGGGGTATCGGTGTCTGCTGAGCAGCCCTTACCTTAATTGCCCAGGTAACCCCGAACAAACAAGGCGAGCTTAGAGTCAAGGGGGAATAGAATTATAGATGCATACATCCAGGCGTTTACTGTCCCGAATGTGATATTACTGGTTGTTAAATCGAAGTGTCCCGACTCGTTTCATGGAAGCATGATGCCATCGAAGCGTGGTTATTAAATACCCTTTCTTCATGGCTGAAAAACCCCTCATTCATTTCTTAAGCTGTCAGTACATTTTAGCAGCTTAACCCCTTGAAAGAGCCCGAGAGTACAGAGCCGCTATACCCGTGTGAAGGGGGACTGAAGGACGGGGGGTGGCGGGGGTTCTCTCTATCTATTGAGTTTACAGTGAAGCCGGTCTGTTTTGCCTTCGGCCTTTAATTTAAATAAATAAGTAAAATAAAATAAAATCAGAGGGGAGGAAAGCATGCGGTTGAAATACTATCCCTGCGAGTTAGACCCAAGAACTGCAGGGAGATCACTGCTGAAGGGCGCTTCAGCCAGAGCCTTTCAGCTCAGTTATTCAGCCCCATCCCGACGGCGAGGCTGGACCCTCCCAGCCCATCCCCACCGCTCAGCGCCGCGGGCCCGCTCCGCACCGAGCTCAGGTGAGGGAGCACTCACACTCCGCCGAGTCCCTTCTCCACACCCACCCGTGCTTCGCGGGGTTGAGGCCGTGCGCTGCCGTTCCACAGCTCAAGCTTCTTCTCCAGACACCCCACAATAACTTCCCCTGGTGGAAAACGCTGTGAGGGACCCTCTCACAAGAGTTTGGCCAGAGCTGAGGGGTCAAACCGGCCGCCCAGGCAGGGCTGCGGCGCACAAAGCTGCCCCTGAAGTGCCCGGGAGTGGTGGCCAGGCCAGAGCTCAGGGGACAAGTGGCTTTGGAGCAAGACTCCCGCATCTCCAAAGTAAATCTCTCCAGTTGTATAAACGGGAGAATTTTCTGCGGAGGAACAAAAGCAAAACAGAAGGACTCGAAAGTTGAAGTCCAGCAGAAATAATAATTGATGTGGCTTCTCTTACATACCCTTTTCTGTCCTGTAAACACTGAATTAATCTTCATGGGCTTAGAAAGATACGTACTACATATTGGACGCAACATTTCCTTTTTTGGTAGAAGTGTAAATTCACGGCATTAAAAAAAATTATAATATAAATCCTAAGTTTGTGCACAGAGCTTTATTCTGCAGCCATGACAAATGACTGAATGTTAAATCTACATCACCAAACGTTTTAAAAGCCTGCTCCTTTCGGTGTTTGCCCTTTGCTCAGAAACCCAAAAAGATGAAACGCTTATTTTCTTCCCTGCTACATTGTCATCCCTGATCACAACGCAAAGTAAACTCAGCTTTGACCTAAGAAACACCTCAACGCATTAAAATTTCAACAGGCAATGTCAGTGTTACATTAAACGAGAACTCCTCCAGTTCGCTGCAGAGCTGGGATTTGAATAAAACGTTCAATGTTAACAAACAATACACACGTTTGGCACTTTGTGTATTAAATGGATCAAAGAGATTTGATAAGGCACAATACACCATTTGTACAGACCTGATTGAGTTAATATAATATCAGCAAATTTTACAGCGAAATGAATCTGTTTCTTTTCTTTGTGTTTAAAACCAGCACAGATTACAAATTTTAATGATCTGAAAATGTTTGGTATACAAAATCATGCTTATTTCAGTATTAGCAAAAACACAAGAAATTTTTCAACACAAACACCCAGCTGTGTCTATTTTAAAAGCAGTTCAATGACAGCTTGCACTTATGAGCATGCAATCAGCTAATTTCGCTTTTTTTTTCTTCTGTGTTAATCAACACTTTCCTTCCTGCATATCAGAGTACAAATAGTATAGTTACTCCACATCAGTAAATGTTTACGTAACCTGTCCTTTCTCAAGAATCCGGTTACACCGAATCATTACATGCTAGACCGAGTAGGAAAACGCACTGGGCCCAGCCACCCTAATGGGATCCTAGTGCACCGTAATGACACATATTAGTTAATGATCATCATAATCATAATAATATGCAGGAATCTTACCTTTCCTCTTACCCCTTGCCATGGTAGAGTCAAGTCATATCCTCCTCATTGCACTCTTCGAGAATTCCCATACATTGACTTCAGTGTTTAGCAATGAAATAATTACAAATTGACATGATTTTTTTTTTCAAACCGCGTTTCTAAAAAAAAAAAAAAAAAAGGAAAAAAAAAAGGGGGGTGGATCATGGGCTTTTTTCTTTTTTTTATTTTTT
>NW_015090839.1:10560318-10561634 GCF_001431845.1 Calidris pugnax | reverse complement strand
GAAAAAAAAAAATAAAAAATGGCATTATTTTTTTTTTTAAAACCCGTTTTTAAAAAAAAAAAAAAAAAAGGTAAAAAATAAGGGTGGTTGATCATTGGCTTTTATCTCTTTCTTACTTTTTTTTTTTTTTTTTTTACAAATTTTAAAAAAGGGTGGTTGTAAAAAAAAAAAAAAAGTAAGACAGAGATAAAAGCCAATAATCACCCCCCCTTATTTTTTACCTTTTTTTTTTTTTTTTTTTTTGTCAGCAGCAACCTGTTATGAAATTGGATAAATAAATACAATTGTGGTAAGGTCATTCGAGGTTAATCCAATGCACAGAGTTCATGCCATTCCCAATTGCAATTGTTTATTACCGGTCCATTGTAATTGTTCGCGTTATTTACTCTCTCTTTCTCACACTCGCTCACCCTCTCTCTCACACACACAAACACATATATAAATCGCACATCTAACCTGGATTTCCCCGGGATAAATTATCTTAGCTGGGGTTGAGCTCCACGCATTATTTCTAGGGAACGATTTTTTCCTACAGCACAAACATAAACTTTAGGTAGCTTAGCGCGGCGCTATACGTTGCCTTTGCCTACAGCTTCGGTTTGAATGTATCAGAACGCTCTCCATCCGCTATATTTCCCCTTCTCCCTCCCGAGGAAGAGAGCTGCGAGATCTATTTCGCTTTGTTTCTTTTTTTTTTTTTTTTTTTTGCCACGCTGACAGTAAGAAACGAGGTGATGTGGACGATGAACACCCGATTCCTCGGTCCCGGGAAATGGTAGCCGTAAGCCCGAGTCTCTGCCACCCAGGGACGGTACCGGAGGTTGGCTCTGCCCCGCAGCCCCGGGCCCGCTCCCCCCCAGCCCTCTGCCCTGCCCCAGCAAGGCTGAACCCCGCGGAACCGAAGCCCCGGTGGCCAGACACCGGGCCGGAAATCGCAATATGTATTTCATGGGTTATTAATATTATTTTTTTATTATATTTTTTTTTCTACACCTGACACGCGGCCTGCGCTTTTCTGGCTGAAACCACCCGACAGCGCAAAGGAGGAGAGAGAGAGGACCCCGGCCGCCCCCCACGCTGCTCCGGCGGCCCCGCGGGGAGCTCGGCGGGGCCGGGGAGGGAGCGGCGGGCAGGAGAGCGACAAGCCCGGCTCCGCCGCCGACCTGGCGCCGCGCTCGGCCGCCGGAGACGCAGAGAGAGAGCGGAGAGGAGAGGAGAAGGGTTGGCTCGTTTCCGTGCCTTCCCGACTCACGTTCCGGAGCGTGGCGGACACGGACCGGGCGGGCCGGAGCGGCCCATCTTCCACAGCGGGCTGC
>NW_015090839.1:10559940-10560291 GCF_001431845.1 Calidris pugnax | reverse complement strand
CCACCGCCGCCGCCGCCGCCTCCTCCGCCGCCCCGCGCGCTGCTCCCCCGGCCGCCGCAACTTTCCCCCTCAGACTAGTGTGTGATGTTGGACATGGGAGATAGGAAGGAAGTGAAAATGCTGCCGAAATCCTCCTTTAGCATAAACAGCCTGGTGCCCGAAGCCGTCCAGAGCGACAACAACCACAGCAGCCACAGCCACCACAACAGCCACCACCCCCACCACCATCACCACCACCACCACCACCACCACCACCCGCCGCCGCAGCAGCAGCCCCAGCGAGCCGCCGCGGCCGAGGAGGAGGACGAGGAGAAAGGCCAGCTCCTCCTGCCGCCCCCCGCCGCCGCCCCC
>NW_015090839.1:10559647-10559876 GCF_001431845.1 Calidris pugnax | reverse complement strand
GTCCCTCCGCCGCTGCCGCTCCGCGGCCTCCTCACCCACCCGGCCTCCCACCCCGCCTCCTTCGCCGCCAGAGGAGGGGGGCAAAGAGGGACGGGGCAACTTTTAGGTCCGCCGGAGAAACTACCGAGTCGGAAAACCGGCCGGGCTCGCCGCCGCGGGACGGGCGCCGTTTGTTCGGCGTGAGGGGATTTGTGCTTTGAACGACGGTCAAGGAAGGAGAGGGGGGGGG
>NW_015090839.1:10553977-10559358 GCF_001431845.1 Calidris pugnax | reverse complement strand
CCACCGCCGCCGCCGCCGCCTCCTCCGCCGCCCCGCGCGCTGCTCCCCCGGCCGCCGCAACTTTCCCCCTCAGACTAGTGTGTGATGTTGGACATGGGAGATAGGAAGGAAGTGAAAATGCTGCCGAAATCCTCCTTTAGCATAAACAGCCTGGTGCCCGAAGCCGTCCAGAGCGACAACAACCACAGCAGCCACAGCCACCACAACAGCCACCACCCCCACCACCATCACCACCACCACCACCACCACCACCACCCGCCGCCGCAGCAGCAGCCCCAGCGAGCCGCCGCGGCCGAGGAGGAGGACGAGGAGAAAGGCCAGCTCCTCCTGCCGCCCCCCGCCGCCGCCGCCGCCGCCTCCGGCGCCCTGGAGGTGGCCAAGGCGGACATGCTGGCGGGCAAAGGCGACGCGGGAGCGGCGGCGGCGGCGGAGCTGGAGGAGAAGGAGAAGGCGGCGGAGGAGAAGAAGGGGGCGGCGGAGGGGGCCAAGGACGGGGAGAGCGGGAAGGAGGGGGAGAAGAAGAACGGCAAGTACGAGAAGCCGCCGTTCAGCTACAACGCGCTCATCATGATGGCCATCCGACAGAGCCCCGAGAAGCGCCTCACGCTCAACGGCATCTACGAGTTCATCATGAAGAACTTCCCCTACTACCGGGAGAACAAGCAGGGCTGGCAGAACTCCATCCGCCACAACCTCTCCCTCAATAAGTGCTTCGTCAAGGTGCCCCGCCACTACGACGACCCGGGCAAAGGGAACTACTGGATGCTAGACCCCTCCAGCGACGACGTCTTCATCGGGGGCACCACCGGCAAGCTCCGCCGGCGCTCCACCACCTCGCGGGCCAAGCTGGCCTTCAAGCGGGGCGCCCGGCTCACCTCCACCGGACTGACATTCATGGATAGGGCAGGATCCTTGTACTGGCCTATGTCCCCCTTCCTCTCCCTCCACCACCCCCGGGCCAGCAGCACTTTGAGTTACAATGGGACCACGTCCGCCTACCCCAGCCACCCCATGCCCTACAGCTCAGTGTTGACTCAAAACTCCTTGGGAAACAACCACTCCTTTTCCACGTCTAATGGGTTAAGTGTTGATAGACTAGTCAATGGAGAGATACCTTATGCCACTCATCACCTCACAGCAGCAGCTCTGGCCGCCTCAGTGCCGTGTGGCTTGTCAGTTCCCTGCTCCGGCACCTATTCCCTAAACCCTTGCTCTGTAAACCTCCTAGCAGGACAGACGAGTTACTTTTTCCCCCATGTTCCTCACCCTTCAATGACTTCTCAAAGCAGCACTTCAATGACGGCCAGGGCAGCCTCCTCCTCCACGTCGCCACAGGCGCCCTCCACTCTCCCCTGTGAGTCCTTAAGACCTTCTTTGCCAAGTTTTACAACGGGACTTTCTGGAGGACTTTCTGATTATTTCACACATCAAAATCAGGGGTCTTCTTCAAACCCTTTAATACATTAACATCCATGGGATCAGACTGTAAGTGAACATTTTACACACATTTGCATTGTAAATGATAATTAAAAGAAAAAAAAAAAAGCAAAACAAAAAAGTCCAGGTATTTTTTATTAAGTCCCCCATTTTCTGTACGTTTGTTCAGTCTTTAGGGTTGTTTATTCTTCCACCAAGGTGAGGAGTGTCAGCAAGGTGCAATGTGGGGAGATTACAATGTAGACTATGAAGTTTGGAAGACAAAATTATAGTAGAATGTGTATCTAAATAGTGACTGCTTTTGCAATCTTTTATTCAAATACGATAAGTCTATCACTAAAAGCCGCCAGATTCTCCATGTTTGCAGTATTATAAGTTATCATGGATATGTCGGTGGGTGCAGACCTTGAAAGGAAAAAAAAAAACACTAAATTTATGAAAACTATAAAAAACCTAAAACGTAATTTGTATTTAAGGAGAATTAATACTGAAAGATGCCCAAGATACGTTTCGGCCATTTATTATTTTATCATTTTCTTTACTGAACTGCTTTTTTTTTTTGGGGTTCCTTTTTTTTTTTGTTTGTTTGTTTGTTTGTTTACTTTTAGACCAAAGATTGGGTTTTAGAAAATGCACTCAGTGTACGGAGTAATTTAAAAAAAAAAAAAAAACAGCAACATTATTTCAGTTTGCAGCACTGCCCGTTCAAATGAATCAGAAGGGGACAAAATTAATGATTGCCTTCAGTTTGTGTTGTGTATATTTTGATGTGTGTGGTCACTAACAGGTCACCTTTATTTTTTTTCTAAATGTAGTGAAATGTTAATACCTATTGTACTTATAGGTAAACCTTGCAAATATGTAACCTGTGTTGCGCAAATGCCGCATAAATTTGAGTGATTGTTAATGTCGTCTTAAAATTTCTTGATTGTGATACTGTGGTCATATGCCCGTGTTTGTCACTTACAAAAATGTTTACTATGAACACACAGAAATAAAAAAATAGGCTAAATTCATATATACTTGATAGTTTTTTTGTCTCTTTTATTAACTAAAATTAATATTCCAGAGGCTTTAAAGTTACAGGGAGATGAGAGGGCTGCTTATTACAGCAGCCCACCATTTTCACATGTTCCCCCCCCCCTCCGATCATATTGTCTTTAACAACAGTATTTTCAAATGTAAAGGATCAGGGTATTTAATTAAACACAACGGTCACTATTGTGATGTCCGTTTTGGGGCAGAACTCTTATCAAGTCTGCTTAAAAAATTGCTCGTACGAGGTAGGGTGTCTTACTAAAAACTCTGGCTTACACTGAAGATGCTTAAAATTACGTACATATATACATACATATAAATTTAAGTATATATGCACACACTGAAAAATAAACAAGCTTTTTTAAAAAATCTATTACATAGATACGTGTTGTTCTTGAAATTTCTGAAATGCGTTCAAAGAACTATTTTTCTGAAAGAAATTAATTTCGACTCTATGGTAACTGGAGACCTATAAAGTATTGCTGTCTATGTGTGTGCATATACATATACATATTGTTAGCTTCCATAGAATCATTTGACCAGATTTAGCAAGCAATGTTACGTATGTGTATAAAATGCAATCCTTATCTTAAAGGAACACTGTTCCGGAAGTTATCTATACTGCATGTTTTTATATACTTTTAATGCTGCAAACGCTTCGGCTTGAAATATTGTTGAAGTAGCCCTAGTTGTTGAGCTAGAACCTCTCTCCTTTGCCCCCCTTGCCCCTCCGGCCGGGGGAAGGAGCCGAGCAGGGGGGAGAGGAAGGAGCAGGGCATTGCAGGGAGGCAGAGGGCTGGGGGGGTCACGTGACGCCCTGGCTCACATACCGATGTTTAAACGTTTTAGCGGAAAAAAAAAAAAAAAAAAAAAAAAGAAAAAAAAAAAAAGAGAGAGATAGAGAAAAAAAACTAAACCTATGTGAATGTATTTAGATGGAAACCTTTGAAAGGGATTTGTTTTTCGCTGTGTGCCTGCCGGTGGCAGCGCCTGCTGAAACCCCACGCACCCACCCAAGCACCAAGTGTGCTCCCGTGCCCGGAGAATCAACCCTTTACTTTTAAGGGGGCAATGCTAGGACTAATTTTAAGAAGCATTTAACCCGAAAAAAGAATTGGTTTCTTGATGAGTTTTAGGGAAGCCTATAAAAGCCGCAACTCTTGAAAATAATTAGAAAACTCGCGCAAAAAGGTTTAGGAACTAATTGGATCCCGCGGTGAGTCCGCAGAGGACAAGTTGTTCATTTGTTACGTTTGTGTAGTCTCAACCGGGCTCTGCAGCGGGGCAATAAGCCGGCGACTGCTCACAATAGGCCCAATGAAAAATAATCTCCAGCTCGGAGATGTTATCGCAAACGCTTTAAAGAGCTGATCTCAGAAAGACAGAAAAGAGGAATAAAAGGAAAAAGAAAAAAGAGAAAGAGAAAAAGGAAAAGAAAAAAAAATGCCGGGTGGTGAATAAAGAAGCAATAACAAATCTGAATTATTGCAAACAGAATATTTGTCATGCTGAAAGAGTAAGGGGAGGGAGGGGAAATCTTCCGAAAATAAGCAATAAATAAACAGATGCAAGTAGATCTGCAGGAAAGAGAGAGGAGTGAAAGGTTACGGATGAGAGATGGGACACCCAGCTCTGCACTATGTGGGGGAGAAGGAGAGAAATCTCTGATATTCTTGGCTTTCACTCTCACTTCTGCAATTCAAAATTAATCATCACTATGAGAAAAAGGTTGCTTTGTTTGGGGGTGAAGAGATGATACCACCACTTGGAAGCGCCTACCCTTCACCATATTCTTTGCTCTATTGTCATTAAAAGAAGTGATCGCAAAAAACTAAACCCCAAAACTCCTTTGCAAGAAACCTATCAGAAATACTAAAATTAAATAGGTGTGATTTAAACTCTCGAAGCCTCGAGACCGCATTCTGTACACTTGTACCTAAGCAAGTTAAAAGAATGGCATCTGCTGCCGCTGACAAAGGGCGTGATTTATTATTTACCACTTGCAATTGGCTGT
Source organism: Calidris pugnax (assembly GCF_001431845.1). Taxonomy (NCBI): domain Eukaryota; kingdom Metazoa; phylum Chordata; class Aves; order Charadriiformes; family Scolopacidae; genus Calidris; species Calidris pugnax. The sequence goes on along the minus strand of NW_015090839.1, from coordinate 10,554,869 downwards.
ATACTGTAGGAAATCCAATAGCAGATACTTAAAGTATTATTTAGTTCTCAATGTAAAAAAATCTGCTGACAGTACAGTAAGAGGAGGAAAAAGACAAGTCAGGTTGGAGGAAAGCATAGTCTTGCTATGTCAGAGTTTGGGGTTGGCTAATAAGCATTAATTAGATAAGCGTGATGCATAATAATTCCTGAAAAGGGCAGCCCTGATGTATGTCTCTCTAGCTCTCTAGCACTCACTCTGAATGCTCTCCCTCAGGTCCAGTGGAGCAAAGTGCTGCCTGAGCAGTTCAGGTGCCACAGACTTTTCCCTCTTTCCCAGCACTGGGGGAAGGGGTGGTTGTTGAGCTGGTGATTTATTCACGTTTCCTTACACGTATTACCAGCAATGGGACTATCTTTGTAAAGAAAAAAAAAAAAAAAAAAGTTGAAGTTGTCATGGTTTGTAGCAGGACTGCCAAGGCCCCAAATAAGCCTTTACCTTTGCATGCTCCCCAACCACAGAAACCCTTTTGTTCGCTGGGGATGTCTTTTAGGCTACTCTTTGCACAGGTTCGTTCGGTACCGAATGTGAGGTGGTAGATTTGGTTGGTTTTTTCTTTTTCTCCCCCCCGCCTTTTTTTTTTTTTTTTTTTTTTTTTTTTTCCATCCTGTATAACAAAAAGGTAGAGATTGAAGCTGGGAGAGATTTTGTCATAACTAACTGCAATAAAACATAATAAATTATTGTGTTCTGTGATGTCACTCTGGGGATTAGAAAAACAGGTTTACAGGCATTAAACTGGATTGTAACTATGACCAAAGGAAGGAAATCATATCTCTTCTAAAAAGAGTTACCTTTTTCCAAAATTTTTATTATTGGCAGGGGGTTAATCTTAACCTGTATATAGAATTTT
>NW_015090839.1:10550759-10553935 GCF_001431845.1 Calidris pugnax | reverse complement strand
CGAAGTGGGGGTGGGAGGTTTGGGTGGTTTTTTTTTTTTCCCCCCCCCCCCCTTTTTTTTTTTTTTTTTTTTTTTTTTTTAAATCTGGCAGTAATTACGTTAGCTGATACTTGTTTTTATGGCGGGTTATAAGTCAGATCCTCAAGATAAGCTTTTAGGATTTTTTTTTTTTTTTATATGCACGTTTCTAGAATGTTGCGGTGTTTTAGCGTCGTTTCTTTAGTATTTCCTAATTTAGATTGTTTATGGGGGACGCATGGTCTTTATGGAATTAAGGAGCTATTGTTATTTTCCTAGTTGATGTTTGAGGTGATTAACTTTGCTCGCATAGCTCGTAGAAGAAGAAATCTGCTCATCAAGAAACCTCCAATTACGATTTTGAGATTGCTTTCGCAAACATGTTTGAGGGATAATAAACTGTAACTCGAATCCACAATGGGATATTTAGTCAACCAGTTTTTACATATTTAAAATATTTTTCTTTTGTTTCAGTAAAATAGCATCCGTTATGTGGAATGTATTCTTACCAACGGGTTTAAAAGAATGTGAACAATAATATATTTTGCCTTAAATGGCACAAAAATAGTGTTTGGGAGAGTGATAATTTTTTTTAATCCGGTGCTTGGAAAAATAGTTTAACCGAGACGTCATTTTGCTCTTTATAACTTCTTCTGATTATTATTAAGATTTATGTCAGAAATTATGATTCAGGTACACACCCCCTCACCACTTGTGTTAATATGAGGTCGCAATCACCACGTATTCACTATTCACTTCAGCAAAACTCCCACTGCACTCCGGTTACGTTTTGACTGAGCCACATCAGAATTTTGCTTAAGAAAGAACATTGACTAAGGCTCACTGTTTTATTAGTGAGTATATTCTTAAATTGCTCGTATTTTCTCTTAAGACGGGAAAATAAAAAAAAAAATTAAAAAAAAAAAAAAAAGAAAAGAAAGTTCTGCCTGTAGACAGCCACTGCTATGCACTTAATTGTATAATCTCGAATAATATACCCGCCCAAGAAAGAAAGTATATGCGCATATATATTACACGACTACAAAACCATCGAATGGCAATAAATAAGTACACACACATACAGGCACACACAACCCTACGGAGGGGTCTGTCCACGCACTAGTGTCTCTACCAGCGTTTCGGCAGTTTTGTGCACTGAAATGTTCTTGTTTTGGAAACAGCCCCCCCAACCCCCACCCCCTTAGCGCCGTGGTGAAGGTGCCTGGGTAAATGGGTCAAAAAGTGGTGGAGAACTGGGTTAGGAAGAGGTGAAGGTGAAGATCATTAGAGGTTTTAGGGCTGGCTGTGGCTGTTTTGCTGGGTTTGTGTGACTGTGCCCAGAGGGCGGAGTTCCTGCACATTCCTACCTCACCGGAGAACCTGCCCTCAACTCCACTGCAGCTACTCCAGAGAGATGGGACCCTCCAGAAGAAACCTGCCCAGCAATCCCAGCAAGCCTTCCCACCAGAAGGGTAGGTGCACTTCAAGAAAACCTTCCCTACTTCTTCTCCCAACAGGCAGATCCATGTGATACCAATGAATAGAGATGACAGACTTCTGTCTAAACGTACAGTTTCCCTGTGCCCCCTGATAAGCAGATCGCCCGTGCAACCGAAGCAGTTTCAAAGCACCAGTTACACCAAAACTGCGTGTGTTTAATGTTAGGATTTTTTTTTTTCCTCTTTTTTTTTTTTTTTTTTTTTTTTTTTTGTGTCTCTTCCTCAAAGTGTTTCCTCCCCCGGCCTCCCCCCTCCCCCTCGGGCTGTTTCGTTTCAAGCGGTAAGTTGGAAGTTTCTTCGGGGGTTTAAGCAGTTCTCAGGGTTTATCCGCAGATTTTTAGCTGGGTTTGTTAACGTGCTCTTTGTTTGCTTGTTTGCCACTAACGCCAGAGAAAGTCACACGGGTGCAATGTTGTGTTTGCCTTTTTTTAAGATGCCAGGAGAAACTGCCTCTACCTGCAAGAAAGGCGCACGATGGCATTTGGGGATGGGAGTCCTCCTCCGGCACCGGGTGAGTGCGGATTTTACTCCTCTTTTACACTCAGGTATCAGGTAGCTCCACTCGTGATTTGTGTCCGCCGGTAGCAGGGTGGGAGGGAGCGCGGTTCCCTGAGTGTGCTCTGCCTTTTTGGTCACGGTTGGGCGTAGAAATATTTTGGGGGGGGGGTAGGCAAAATTCCCCGCCACCACTCATTCCGGAATGAAATTTGTTCCTCGTTCCATCTCTGCTGTTTGAAAGACGATTTTAGCAAGGCGAGTATAGGCGGATTCCGGAATGAATTATTTCTAAAAAATCTGAGCCTGTCATCTGAGAAAAAGCGATGGGCTTCTCGCACCTTTCGGGGGTTGTGTAAAGAGTGCTAATATCCCTAAATTATCACGAAAGCGACTAAACGCCAAAAATTCTGGGAGAGCAAGGAGAGAGACCTTGCAAAAAGCCGTACGTCTAAACCCGAGCTGGTTTGTGCTCTGCGGGCTCCAGCGGAGCAAACGCGCTCTTAAAACCGCCGACCCGACCGCGGGAACCTTCCCGTCCACCGCGGAGCTCCACGCACTCCCTTTGTCTTCCCACTCCCCAAATTCCGTGACGGCGTTCTAGTTACACGGAGATTTACTTGTCGAAAAACCCCAAATCTCGGGCTAGGGGCGGAAGTTTAAACCCCTGATTTGCTCAGCTTGCTCATGCTCGCGGGTGGGGGCAGGCGTGCGGGTGCGTGGGCAGGACCCCGGGACGGGGCCCTCTGTGGACCCACTTGTTCTTGTTTTGTTGATCCGACGTGGCGGAGGGAGAGAACAACGCCTCGTGTGTGTGTCCCCCACCTCCCCCCGCGGTGGATGACTTGAACCCCCCTTGCTCCTGCCATTCCTAATCTCACGAAACGAATTAATTTTTTTTTTTAAATATATAGCAAATGAAGTTTTCTGTGATGCTGTGAGCTGAGGCAGCTCAGCGTAGGGGGGGAGCGGTTCGGAGCGTGTGTCTCCTTCGCACCGCAGGAGATGGCACCAGAGCACGGGGCAGGGTGCCCCGCACACGACGGCCTTCACTTCCGACGGCACCGCCGGCGTGCTGCCTGCCCGTGGATGGCCCGTGGGTCCCGCGGGCCACGCGTGGGTCTCCCCACGCCCCGCACTCCGCAGAAAGCGGTACCCACCCCC
>NW_015090839.1:10543990-10550749 GCF_001431845.1 Calidris pugnax | reverse complement strand
GCTTAAAAGTCGGTGTTTTAACTCGGGGCCTCTTTCACGTCCCCGCACCCCACTGCCGGCTGGTAAAAACCGCGGATTGCGGGAGACGGGCGTTTGTATTTGGAGGCCTTGAGTGTGTCCCCCCCCCCTTCCCTTTCAAAAAAGAGGAAAAATTTGAAGCGCCCTCCGCGCAGGCTTAGGTTTGCGCCTTGGTGGCCACCAAGAGACACCAACTGCCGCGGGGAAACGCGTTTAAAATCCTCCTCCTGCCAACTGGTCCAGGATGCTCCGACTCCGGAACGGTACCGCAGAAAACCCACCTCCCCCCTCCACCGGAGCAAAATAAACCAGCGAAAACTCAAAAAAATAAAACCAAACCCCAAAAACAACCAAACCCCAAACAATGGAAATAAAACAAACCGCCAAAAATAAACAAATAAGCAAAGCAACTACCAGTAACTTTCCCGCCCTCCCCCCTCCTTCTTAAGACCGTGTAACAGAATACAGTATCAGGCTAGCGAATTAGACTTAAAGCGAGCGGATTTAGTATTCTCAATCGGGGAAATGAAAGCAAAGTCCGTTTCAAAGAATTATCTCTAGGGAGTCTTCCAAGTGTATTTGGGGTTATCCGTGATTTGAGAGGAAAGACTAAACGAGCGGGAGTCTGAGAAAAGCCTGCCATTGTCACCCTACCCTAAGGTGAGTAAAGCATCCCTGTAAAGTTAGCTGCAAAGAGCTGCTTAACCTAAGACCGAGAGGTGAAAGCTCTCCTCGCCCGGAGCCGCCTGGCCAGGGAGCCTGAATTTCGACCTACAAAGGCGGCATGAAGCCCGGGCTTTCTTTTTTTTTTTACTTTTTTTTTTTTTTTTTTTTTTTGTCGGCGGTGGGGAATTCAGAGCGCCTTACAATTGATTTCGCAGGGGCATCTTTTACAGGGAGGGAAGGAGAGGTGAAAAGAGCCCTTCCCCTTCGGGGCGCTCCCGGTCCGCGGCGGCGGGAGCCGGCGGCGCTCCCGGCAGCTCTCCCGCCACCGTGGCGGGGGGACCGGGGTCTGCGGTGGCCGCTCTGCGGGGAAGACCTCGCCGAGCTCCCCGTTAACTTGGAGGCCCTCCAAGTTAAGTGTTCGCCCTGCACCCTTCATTAGTGGAAGGAAAAGAACGCGCAGCCCGACCTCCTCCTCCTCCTCCCCCCCACCCCCTTCCCTGGTTTCCACCCAGAAATGATCTGATCGCAAGTATTTAAGATTAGATAGTCTGATAAATTAATCATATCCAAGAGGAGACAGGTATCTGCCAAAAAATCTGGCTGAAGTCTGGCTGTAGAGTAAAAAAAGAGGAATACTTTCTCAGCCTTGGAAGACAGCTAAGAAAAAAAAAAAAAAGAGAGAGAGAGAAAGAAAAAAACCCCAACATTGCAATAAGCAAAACCTCATTGTGAAAACCCGTATGTACCAAAAGGTTGCAATACTTTTTGATAATTAAATAGGGGTAATATTCACCGTTTGCCATGCAAAAATCTCGTGATGTTATATTAGAGCTTGCGTTTCCCCCCTTTTTATGTTCCGCGCACACCCAAACACACTCGCATCCCCACACCAGTGGATTTCCAAGTGGGGCTGCCGGCTCCGACAGGACTTTTCACTAGACCCCGAACGAAACAAAGCTGGAACGGATTATCAGAGTGGTCTACGGAAGGATACGGTTAAAGGCATCACATAATCGCATATATATTTACCATGCCATAGCTCATAGGGAACTTTAAAACACTCTAGTGATAATTAAATCTCCTTTTCGGTTTCTGAACTGCACTTCTGATGGCAAATATATCTGGAGGAAAGAATCACAGTGATACAGAATGTCAAGGGTATTGTTATTCGCGTATAGTATGCACCCTCATACGGGACTATGAGAAAAAAGATGAGAGCTATGCAAATAAAAATCGCATTGCTGTTTTATCAGTGAGTTTTCCCACTCTATCTATATCTCTGTAGCTACATACATATAGTTGTGTGTATAGACATGTGTGTATGTATACACATATATATTTGCCTGATCTTCTCTGAACGTGAAAGTGTCCTCTAGCATTCATCAGAAAAGGCAGCACTGCTTGCTCCTTTTCTTCCTTGCTTGTTTATTCTGTTTGAGCAAAGTTGTTTGTTTTTCTGGGAAGCGTAAGTTGCCTTTAGTTATGTCATCACTATCATTTGCATTTAGGCGGAAGGGTAGGACTTATTAGCTCTATTTTTGTTATTAAATCAGTGAAGGTAAAAGTACTAATAATTAAATACAGATCTCTGATTGCAGGTTGGAACAGCAAAATCGATTGTCTCTTCATCAATAAGACAAGTGTTGAGCAGCTTGCTATTGATTAGTATGTTTATTTATGCAGAACTTTAGGTATTTGCTTACATATTTCGAGTTCTTTGTCTGCTAATTATTATACCAGATTGGTTTGAAAGAAAGAGCTTAGACTGGGAAACACACTTGACAGATCCATTCTTAGCTAACCTGATAGTGGATTATTGCAATCCAATAAGTTTAACAAATTACTTATACGTGCTTGCCTTTCGAGCAATTAGGAAACCGTTTCAGATTAAAATCCCTCGTTGTATTCGGGATCGGTTCATTTAAATAAAGAAGCATTCTCTTTAGATATTTTCCAAATGAAAAATGATTTTATGGATCCTCAGAGGCTGAACAGGAGTCGATGTTCAGGGGCTTCGCCTTCCGGGCCCTTGGCTTCCTTTGTAAGTGTAAAACACCTTCCCAGCAATAGAGTGGCCCCTGGGGTTTTCTCATAGATGGAATTTAAGAATCAGAGGTAATCTGAATATAGGAATCAGGAATCGATATGTTAAAAGGAAAAAAAAAAAAGAGAAAAAAAAAAGAAAAAGACGGACTTTCAAATATGGGAGTGCTCCAAAGCAGACGATACCTTAAGTTGCCTTTTATCTTAGTGATGTAGTTCAAAAGGAATCGCCTCGGCCTCTCTGCTAAACGGTCTGGTTTCCAGCCACCCCCTGCCAGGACTGCAGAAGGGTGACGTTTTGTTATATTTTTTTAACACTTCCCACGGGGGCTACAGGTTGGGGAGCGGGACCAGGACCCGCCTGCGGTGCCGAGCGAGCGCCCAGCCCTTCTTCCCGACCAGGAGCGCTCTTCATTTCTTCCTTCTCTTTTGCTTTCGGCAAGTTTTGCCGGGGAGAGGGGGGTGGATTTTTTCTTTTTTTTTTTTTTATATATATATTTGTTTGTGTGTGTGTGTGCATTCCCTCCCGACGCGGCCGTTTCAGGGAAGGCTCTGCGGTATCAATATTGCTCCTTCTCCGCTCCGGCCGCGCCGCTTTTTTTCTTTTCTTCTTCTTTTACCTCCAGCAACTGCTGCTTTACAACCCGTAGAGATAAGACGGCCTCGCATCAGATGATCACAGAGATAAGTAATCTCTCCCCTCGGCCCGTGGTAGAGCTGCCCGTATGAGCTCGAATCTTAGAGCGCTAAGTCTTTTCTGTGAATGAACGAGAAAACACTCGACAGGTCGTGAATAATCGTTTTAATGAGTGTGTAAAAGCGTGCGACGGGGTGCACGGAGCTGTCGGGTTAAACAAACAACTTGTACCCTGACGAAATCCGATTGTTAAAGTGCAAAGTGGTGTCAGTCCAATTTCCATCCCAGTTCTAAAAACCACAGATCTAAGTCGCGGGAGTCCAATTTTCCCCATTAAGAAAAATAACAATATTTTCTGAACGTAAGTGCGATCATCCCTAATGTTAGCCTTTGACGAAAAAAAAGACCAGTTGCATATCCCAAAGGTATCGAAGTTCTTTCTATTCTTTTTCATGACTTTAAAATAAATTAGTTTAAAAGTGTGTATTTGACATTTTCCTAGATATTTATCAGATCAATGCGGTAAATATTTTCCTCCTTTCTGTCCCCCCCTCCTCCCGTATGTTTTTTTTCACAGATCACTGGAGGCAAACATCGAATTAATTGGATCTCAATGACTGAGGTTGGTAACTTTGTATTGAACTAAGGTTATCTCTGTCACAGTGTCCAGGTGTTCACAAGACATTTCAGTCGTTTCTAGAAAAAGTAAATTCAGAGAACACATTTGATAAAATTGAAAGGGGATTACAATATTGAATACTCCAAATACAAGTTATTTTAAGTTATTTTACTCCTGTGTAGGGAGGTAACACTGTGGGTCTGTAGCAATCTATCCAGAGACTATAAATTCCGGAGAAAAGTTTTGGAGCAGGTTTGCACCTTTTTTTTTTTTTTTTTTTTTTTTTTAGCAATCTTGCCATCAGAGTAGCTAGATCTGTTTCCTTTATAACTAGAGGGTCTTGCACTATTTTGAAAATGCAAACCCCACTCCTTTGAGTCAAGTGATGATTTTTTAGAGTTACTTGATTATTTAATGACACATATAATCGGTGTTTATTGTTACTAAAGACTTCCAGACCGACTACAGGTCTGGTTCTCTCTGTGAAAAGTGATTTTCAGATGTATCCTCCCTTTCTTTGAAAATATAGGGTAGAGCACAGCGAGGCAAGGCAACCCCAGCTGGAAAACAGTGCTTTTTGAGATTTCTCCATAGCACGGCTCCGCTTAATACTCGGATTTTCAAAAATAATATGACAAAGGAAAATAAAAGGCATGCCAAAATGTATTGCTAGGCTGTAGAGATAATGAGGACCCAATGCAGGTTCCAGTGATACAAATGGGAAATTTACTTTTCATACCGGTGGAAGCCGAATCTGGCCATTCATGAACTGGATAGGAGTATCCAGATGGCTTTGGTCTCAAGCCGATCTCCAGCGTTTGTAGCATTTGGAGTTAAAACATAGAGGTTTGGTGTTTTTTTGGTTTGGTGGGGGTTTTTTGGGTTTTGTTGTTGTTGGTGGTGGTTTTGTTTTTTTTTTTCACCTAGGTAATTTTGCGTTGTGCTTTAGGAACAATGTAGGCTTTTGGCAGGAATTTCGTTGAGTTTCATGTCCCTCTTCAAGGCAGAATCGCCTTTGCGTACCCTTCCCTGAAACCAGTGTTAGAAAGAAAAGAGAGAGGGAAGAAAAGAGAGGGAAAGAGAGGGAGAAGGAAAAAAGGTAACTCATCCCCACTGGATTTGGTGGCGGATCTATAACTAATGAGCCATACGATCATATAACATTATTTAACAAGCATCTGACGAATGTTCTGGGCAATTTCAAACATGGCTTTGTTCAAACTATATGACTTGAACCACGTCGTTTCCCAGACCAGTCTGAACGCTGAAGACTGTCAAAACCGAAATGTTGTTCCCACTGTTTTCCTTAACTCCCTGCGGGTGAAAAAAAGGATGTAGGCTCAGCCCCACGGAGGAAAGATAGAGGAGAATGAAAGACAAAGCACAAAGACATGTGCCTCCCAAGCACAACAGGACAGAAGGCTGCACCCTGAGAGCTAGGAAACATTTCTCATCCCAATGAAAGACTAATGCCCTCCTCCTGCAACTGCAATTTCCTTTGCAACAAAAACGTGTGTAAAATGGGCACGATGGATAGCAAAGACCTATCAGTTTCCTGCTGTAGTTCTGCTAATAAATAAACTTCTAAATGTTTGAAACACTCTATCTGTCACATTCACAAGATAGGTACTGTAAATTCCTGTTGCAAACATACAAACAGAGATCCAAGAGGTTGCCTCTGTTTTTGTATCTCCCTCTCACAAGAAATGCACTATCAAAACATTAATTATATTTGAAAGGGAGCAGATTATTTGTTTGAGAAAGAATTACATTCTTGAATTTATATTCCACGCAGATCTCTCCTCCTGTCTGCTGAGAGGGTTGAACTGTAAATCTGTCTCAAATGAAGTACCCCTAAAATGTAGGTAGGTGTGTCACATTAGAGTAGTAGAGAGATGGGAGATAATCTGTAGGTGCTTTTAGACACCTCTGTGGGATGGGTCGTTAGGGAATATCGGAATCAACATGAAATTGCAAATCTAACATGTGAAGTACATACACTCTTATTTTATTCTTTCACAATGGAAGTACAAACACACATAGACAGGCAGAGTTGAACACAGTTAGTTATTAAACACCGGAATGTCCACAGGAGTTTGGGCCTAAAATTCCTGTTGTTTTTTTTTTGTTGTTGTTGTTGTCTTGTGGTTGGGATTATTATTATTATTATTATTATTATTATTATTATTATTATTATTATTATTATTATTATTATTATTTAATGATACCTGCGTATCTTGCGGGAGCTGCTGGTTGAAAAGCTAATAACTGTATGAGTCACGAGCCCTCATTTAAAGTTTGTACCTTATTTTCTGCTTTTTAGAATACCAATAAAAGGGTTAAACAGATGCCCTCATATCTCTACCTTTCTTCTGAGAAGAATGGCGATCTACTGGGGCTTTATGAGCAGCTCCTGAAACACTGCATTTGGCGTCTCCTTTTGCCACTCTCCCCTAACCGGTGGCTCAGTATTTCCTAGCCGGCCTTAGATGCCCTCGAGTGTCCCAGCAGCACCGTCCTACAGCCCTGCAAGTATTTTGTCAGCGACTGATGTGACCCGGCCGCTCGCAGAGGTGTCTGGGGCGCTCATGCCTGAGGAAATCCATCCCTAAATCTGTGCCCTTAGCTTAGGAGCCGGGGAAGCTGCGCCAGCACCAGGTCCTGCAGAGGTGGGCCCTTTTCTCTATTCCTGTGTTTCTGGAGCCCTGGGAAAACCAAGCCGTGGGGCCTGAAGGGCGGTCGCAGGGAGCACGGGGCCGGGGGGGAAAGAGGAGGG
>NW_015090839.1:10420713-10543939 GCF_001431845.1 Calidris pugnax | reverse complement strand
AGAACCAAAAAGAAAAATGGAGGGGGGGGGTGTGGGGGGAGGGGAAGGGCAGTGGGGGTTGGGATGGAGAGATAGGAGAAGTTAGTGGCTGTCTGGAGTGTAAACACGAGTCCATCATCTCCTCGGGAGAAAGGGAGGCTGCGTTTGTCAAACGGGCTAGAGCCCAGAGGAGGGGCACAGGCGCGACCGGACCGCTCCGAAATGCCGCCGGGAAATCTGCATCCAAGACGACTCGGAGGACAGTCCTTTACAATCAGTCCCAAAATCTCCCAGGCAGATGTCCGAGGTTCAGCCAGGCTCTCTGATAACTGCCGAACAATCGTAGGCAACTAGACCTGCTCCGGAGTAGGGGATGGGATGGGGGCCGGGGGGGGCGAAGTGACATAGAAAAACCCCACTAATATTGCAAACAATATTGAATCTCTCGGGTAACTTCGTGCAGATCTCAGGCTTCTTCCTCGAGGTCGGCGAGGAAGGCTGTTGTGGCCGAGCCTGTAACTTCTTGCATTGTTTCTGACCGTGCACTGTATTGCCGTTATGCCAATAAACGCTTTAAATGCGGCTTATTAGCGGGCAGCAGATGCTCCAGCCTCTCAGGCCAGGACTAAGCGAGGTCTGTCCCGTCCCGGGGCGGCGGGATCGCTCCTCGCCTTCGGCTGCGCTTCGTGTTCTGGGAAAATGCGGGTGTAGGGGCGGGGGGGGCTGTTCGCACCGGCCCCTGGGTCTTCTTTCCAGTCTCGGCTGGCGAGGGGTCACAGGCACAAAGGTTCGCTTCGTTTCAGCGGAGGCAGGATTTCAGAACTTTTAAGTTCAGCGGCCGGAGACACCCGCCAGGGTTTTGTGTGACTTAGTGGCTGCCTACGAGCAGAAGCAGCTCCCCCCGGGGCGAGTTCCCTGGTGTGCAGCATCGCCCACACCGCTCACCCTTGCAGCAAATGCCAGCAGATGGATGCAATTAAACCTCGGCAGTCCTCCGCGGCAGGACACCGATACAGGGTGCGAGAGGGTTGACCATTATGCAGTGCCTGAGGTCTACTACCCACCCCCGGCAGCTGCAACGGGGAGGTGGAACGAAACGTGCGTGGTCCCAGCTTCCCTCTACCACGGCGAGGGGAGCACGGCAGGATCCCAAAAGTTTAGGAGACAAAAGGCCAGAAAAAAAGAGTAAAAGAAGGAGAGATCTACACACGTGTTGGGAGCATTCGAATTTCTACATAATATTATTAATAATCATAAAACCCCAGCAAAACAAACGGCTCTCTTATAAAGGAAATCTGAGGAGCGCAGTGAGCTAAGTGGAAGCTCTGTTTCCAAGGCAAGGCAGGATTAGTTCACTGCACAGAATAGCCAGTGTGTAGGAATTGCAAATGAACATCACCAGCAGTGCTGGAGTTACCCTTCTTAAATTAATATGGAGCTGGATTCTCTGCACAACGTGCAAATAGCAGACACCCCTTAGCTTTCGAGGGGAACGAAGATTTAAATTATATATATATTTATATGTTTTCCCCTAGTTTGATCCCAGAAACTCCTTTCCCGGTCTAACCAGTCAGCAGCGCAGGCATTTGGGGTAACGCCGCCACGACCTGTTCTGCGGGTTAAAAAACAAACAACAGACGACAACAAACAACAACAACAGCAGCAGACTCCCAAACTAAACCCACCACCCGAACACGCAGGGGGTAAGCCCGGTCCCAGGCCACAGCCGATGCCTGCGGAGGGGACGACCGCCTCGGGAGACCCCACCGCGGGAAGCTCCGCGCCGCTCCGCAGCGGCGGCCGCCCGCCCTCCTCGGGGTTCGGCCCCGGTGAGCGGAGCCTCCTCCGGCTTGGTGCAGCGGGGGCTGCTGCCACCCTCTCCCCGTGTGCCCGTGAAATCTCGGCTGGACCGGCACTTCCATCCCCTCACCGGGCATGCCAAGGGGGAAAGCAATATATCTGATCTGCCGCTGCGGAAAGGGGAGAGAGAACACTGCGAGTCCAGGGCTCTTTCAAACACTTCAGGAATTAATGGGGGAGGGTAAGGGGCTAGGAAGGATAGATGCATTAAAAATGGTAAAATAAAAACATGATATGAAGATATATTTACTGTCAGCTCAGAGCCAAAACATTTATGCTCCCACGCCTTTTTTTTTTTTTTTTTTTAACAAATCGGAACTTAAGTGATGCATTTTAATTATTTTAGGAAAATAAGCAAAAAGGCTCTTTTTCAGAGTCTAAATAAATAACAGAGTGTTCTGTGCTGATGATGTCTCTGGCTCATGATGACCTCATCTATGCAGCCACTACTGTGAGCTCTGAAAACCTGGGAAGAATGGGGTGTTACTGGCAATTTTTGAAAGGAACTATCTATTATTTGTGGGGTTTTCTGAAACAGAACATGCAAAGAATTTTCTGGCAGTCTGAGAGGTGAAAAGGGGGCCAATATTTTCCTAAAGCTTCAGCTCGGAATGATGGGTGCCTAAATCTCACTATTGTTTTAAGCTTGAGGTGAAGAGCGATTTTCTTTTTTTTTTTTTTTTAAATAGTTGTTTCAACTCCTTGAAAGTAGTGGGGAAAAAATACGTGTTTCCATGACACAGAAGGAGCTGGATGGTTTGCAGTCTCTCGGATAAACTTGGTGATTTTTTTTCAATCCCCCAGCCCAAGCCTGACCTAATCCCTGACAACTTTCTTCCTGCATACAATGTGTCCCTAATCTTCAACAGATTGCAGAGACCTTCCTGAAGGAGAGTGATACTCAGAAAAGCCACTTTTGATTTTGTGGAGAGGAGAAAAGGGAAATACTCCCTTCACCTAGAAGTAGAATCTATTTGAGTGTAGTCAGAAAAGAAGAAAAAAATAGAAACAAGTGAGAACACAGAAGAAGAGAGTCCCTTTAAGATCACATTTGAAGAAAATAATGAAGTGTATAACAGTTGTAGGGAACAGTAAATCACACGCACTGGCATTTCTATAGCAGAAGATATTAGTCATAATCTCCCTGTGTAACAAAATCTGATCAGCGATGGGTTTCAGTTCTCTGTTTGTGGAAATATCTAAAACATTGAAGGCCACCAGGGCTAAGTCCACAGTTTTCTCTCCAAGCAGGATGTGCCCCAACATTCTTACTAAAGATTTTCATTATGTTCCTGATGTTCCTTTCCTCTACCATAACTTCCATTTTGGATAGGGTAAACTCTGTCATTCAAACACTGCAGCCCATTTCTGTCATCTTAAAATGAGCTCAGTGAAAAGCGCAGAGTACCTATAGGCAAACTCCTTTCTTTCTCTGTCATGTGTTTGTGCTGCATCTTCAAGACTGACCAATGGAAGGCCCAGGGTTGCATTGGAGTCTGTACCATCTACCTGAAGAGTGCAGAAACTGCAAAGGAGTGGAGAGAAAAAAGGAAAAGTCACATGTTTTCGGTTCTTGATTCAAGCAGAACAGCAGCATCAGCAACACCAACAGTACCTTTAAGACTGTACCAAGAAAAAAGAGAGAAAAGAAGAGGAAAGAAATCCTAACAACCAAAGATGGAGCATAGCTTGTAATACCCAGACAGGTGACAGTACAAAATAGTGCTGGTCTACAGGTGTCAGAGCTCTGTCTCTGTTTTGCAGCACAAGAAGGCAGCTCTGTCAATGTCTCTAAGAGTTTTCTGAGTCATCCATACCTCTACAAACAAAGCAGAAAAGTGCTTGCTGCCTTGTTTTTATGTAGATCCTAAAGGTGTCCCAGCTTTCCCTGTACACCTCCACCATGACATCTATAGAAACTATGAAATAGTGTTGTTGGTTTACAGGAGGAAACTTGGGCATCAGGAATTTCATAAGGAGGTGTATGAGTGGGTATGTATAAGAAGTGTGTGTAAGAAGGAAGTTACCTAGCTGCCTTACCCTCCCCAAAGAACTTCCTCACTTTCTCCTCCTGCAACATGATAGAGCTCCTGGCACTTCCATTTTCTTTCCTGCTTCTCTGGAGTTCATTGAATCTTTGCCTCCTTGCCTGATGGTCCTAGATTATCACTGTGAGAAATAGACTAAAATCAAAAAACCTGTAAAAATTGGGTTTGAATGTTCTTGAAATATTCCTGATTGAGGGATTGATGAAATCTGGTGGAAAAGAGTCTTCAAGAAAATGTTGGAAGCCCCGTAAATCTAACCATTTCATCCCAAATTTGAAAAAAATCTAGAGAATAATGTAATCTGAGGAACATCCTCTCATTGAAAGAGAATAGATGGTCTAACAGCATCTTTAATCTGTACATTTTTAGAATTTATACTTTCACAAAAACATAAGCCAAATTAGCATATTACCTTGGGATACTAATTTTAAAATTCAATTATTTCAGATGTTTTGGGGCAGCATATTTACATGAAAGTGAAAAAGAAGCAGCAATGAACAATGTTGATGCGGAACAATGATGGCTTATAGAGCATTGTCCTTACACTTCAGAAGTAACATATTTCTTCCAAGAAACTGAGCTTTCCAATCCTCTTTTAGGGCTGCTGATTAGGAACGACTTTGAAGCTTCGTTCTGGCACCTAGAATAGGACCCTGTATTCACTTCTATTGAAAAGTCTGCTTGATATTTGGAGGAGCTACAAATCTCATAATTAATTAATTAATTAGTAGTGGACTAGTTGGATCTGTATAAACATGAGAAAAATGATACATTCCACCTCTTTTTAAGATCATGATCTACTGTTGAAATAGCACAAAAGCACTGCTCCCCTTGGCCATATCTAGCTTCATGAAAATAATCCTGAAATCTGGATGTATGTACAGGGGTTTAGCTTATTAAGGACAGGAGCTCTTTGCCAATTGCATTATTTGTTTTGTTTATTTGCTCATTGATAGTCATAAGTCTTCTATAGTAGTTTCTGCAAGACACTTGAACTCAGCACCTTGTAGGGTTTTCAGGTGTTCCCTGGATAGATGGGTGCCTAGTGGGAACTAGCTTTACGTACTGAATAAGAAGTACACTTGAATAACCTGGCCAATGATTTAGGGACTGCTTTGTATAACTGCATTTTTCCATTAGTAGGACCACCCTCCATGCCACGTAGGGACTTGAGTATCACACGTGCTGTGCGCAATAGGAAGTCTCTCATAAGAAACAATGGACATTCCTGTATGCGGTCAGAGGAAGAAAAGCTGCTCCTGGTGTGTCATGGTCCTTTAAGGTGATACGTTTTTGAGGATGAGAAAGAAGACAGTAGTTTATGCCTTTGCACTGAAACAAAGCCTAGTGCTATCAGCACGTGAGTTCCATGCAAAGGCTGATCTCAGGCTTGCTGTTTTGCTTTTCTGCTCTTCTACTGTCAAGTAAGTTCCTTCGCTCAGTGACTGAATGTGGAAAAGCTGCCTAGTTGAGGCAGATTCTCTTGGCATACCCTGAATTAGCCTTCAGAGGAGGTATTTCAGAAGCCAGGCTAGAGCTTCCAGTGCTGAGCTTTCATAATTCTTCTCCTTATGAAGGCATGAGTAGGAAAGCACTATTGAAATACTGCAAATCCTGTACTATCTTTTGTTGTAGTCAACTACTGTAGAAAAGATAGTATATCATTAAGGGCAAGGAGACAAGAGGGGAATCCATCATTGCCAGCCTTGAAAACATAGACCTGAGATCATTATGTGGTAGCTCTCCTTCAGCGAGAAGTCCTCAGGTGGGGGGGGGCAGCACATGGTAACCATGTGATGACCATATGTATGCTCAGAAAGACCCTTAATGGTGAACCACTCTTTCAGATCCCTAAGTATTGAATATATTCTTCTGCCATTTATCTATGAATACTCTAACGGGACTAATATTTGTCAAATTTCAAACTCCAGTTATGGACTGAAGGTTCACACTTAAAAGTGAAGGACCAAATGTTTGGTAACTCATTCTAACATATATTTTAAAGTGTACAAAACATTTCTGCCCATTTATATAAAGGGGGCTGGGATGATTTGCTATAGGCTGCTGCATATTTTCAAGCCTAAACAAAAAGAAATAGCTTCCAATTTAATTTAATAAAAAGTGCTTTGAAAGTTGCTAAGTAACTTCTGGAAAGCTTGCTTTTTCAGAAGTTCATTTGTTTGTTTAATTTCAGGAAAAGGTTGCATATTAATATCTGAGTTCCATAAATCAAAAGATAAATACATTAGTGGAAATGCAGTAGGACATTTCAACATTTTCTTTGCTTTCTATGTTTTGCAATTAAAATCCCTTTAATTGTCTTGTGAAGTTTCATCAAGTATTCAACAAATGTTATTTATGTATAAAACTTCAACAGATCATTGAGTACGCAAAGAACCAAAGGAAAAAATTAAACAGGTTTGTCATATGGTATGTGTTTATCTTAACCTTTCTTCTTCAAAAATCTCATCTACTAAGTACTTTTATCAGACACTAATTATACTCCTTCTGAAAAGAATTTCTCCAACACCCTTCAGTGCCTACACCCTTTAATCATATCTCATTACATCTACCTAATCCATCTCTTTTTCGCATTGCCAGGGCTCATTAATAGTTTTAAAAGCCAGTCCTGGACATTATCTTTCCTTTCTATAGAAACATAAAGAATATCAATACTGTTTTATTTATACTACTTATAGGCATTTGTAATTAGATAAAAAAGTTATTTAGCAATATTGAAATTTCCTCTGAAAGCAACTTTAAAATGTGTAATATAATAGCTGTAGAAAGTTATAAGTCTTTTCCAAATGGTTGTTTTTATAAGCTGTTTTAACAGTGGATCAATAATCACTTTGAAAGGAAGCGATCCTTGACTAACATTTAGCAGATATTGTGCTTCACAGACATTTTATAGGTGATACATGTACCACCTTGTAAACAGTGTGGCTAGTCCAAAGAATCTCTACAGGATTGTGAGTGAAAAATAGAGATGAGGCCAACAAATGGCCTGCCTTCATTCCTATGCTGCGTGCGTACCTTACATCACTGCAGTATGAAAAGCTTATAGAAAATGTCTCTACTATAATATCAACTAAAGTGAACTGATCAATGTAGAAAAAATAATTGATATGTCAAATTTTCCTTTTGTCTGTTCTCCAATTGTCTACAAACAGGCTACAAAATTCTCTGCTATATTTACCCTTTAAAATTATTTGTAAGTCACTTCAGTGGGTAATCCTCAATCTATAGATCCTTTGTGTTTGTTATGAATTGTGGCAATTAGCAATTAATATTGTATTAGTTAATTAAGCTATGTGAATTTATTTGTGTGTTTATCTTCAGGATGGATAGGTCTACATTATGCTAGCTTACCTCGGCTGAAAAATCTGAGCAATGACACAAAAGTATTGGTTCATTTTCAAAAGTCATAACATGTCACAATTGTGGCTTTGAGGTAAATCCAGTTGCTAAATTTCAACTAGGAAGATTGTTTTTCCCAGATCTGACTAGAGGGACCACTGAATAGGTTTTTTTGTCTCCTTTTGTAATGAGGAATATGATTGTATTCCATATATTATCTGGGAAATTTATTTAAGATATTAAAATTATTACTACAGGCACCTTTGACATTTGTTCTCAATCTCAGACACATCCTAATTCTAGTTTTTGACCTTCTGCTATAAACCCTAAATCAAGTTAATCTTAAGATTTGGGGAAGTGCTTTTTGACAAACTTTGACAGAGGGCATAGATGTTCCTTGGACCTTTAGTGTCCTTGACCATTGTGAAGAACCAGAGACACACAGTTTGCTACGAACACCTGTTCACACTGTAGCTCCTTAGAGGCAGGAAGAGCAGCCACAACTTCCTGAGTTGCAGGGAACTTGGGCTGACCAAGGGAAATTCATATCACCCTTGTGTCTATTTAATGGCTAACTGCAATTATAGGTGCAGCCTTATGAATCCTCTCAGTTCCATCTTCTCATCCAGCAGTGGAAAAATCAAAATTGATTTTTTTACTCTTAAATTCAAAATATTTGTAGAAACCAGTATAAATGTGAAATTAAAATATATTTGCATGCAATATAATTGATACCCCATACATACAGAGTCAATATAACCGACATATTATTTGAAATGTAATTGAGCATAATCCTCAGAGTCCTATGTGTTTATGGTACTGGTTGGTTATGTTTGCAAGTACTGCTTCTTTTCTCTAAAGATCTGATTTATACAGGCCAACATAAGATACGTAAAAAATTGTAGATATAAAAATTACAGTCAAGTGGAATTTGCCTTTGTAACTACTAATGAATTCAAGCTGGAAAATATTTCCATAAGTATTTCTTATTACAGACCTACTGAATTGTTTGCAGGAAGCAAACACAAAATGTCATACCTAGAGCTAACCTAAGGGCAACATGTTATTTCCCAGTCTGTGAAAATATGTATGGTTTGTGATGCCTTTTTGTTCCACACTGGAAATAAAACCAAACTCTTTGGAATGTTTCTAAGCCATAAAATTTCATATATCTCCTTTGAGGCCAAAAAAAAGACAGATTTTTTTTTTTGTGTGTGTGTGTTTATCTTTCCAACCCTTTCTTTGTTTCACTCTCTCATTAGGAAATGCCTAAATAGACAAGCCAGGATATTTAGAACATTCCCATTGAAAACTTCATTAAAACTGACACATTTTTTTGAAACATTCTGGCTTCAGTGGAAAGACATATTTAGATGAGAAAAAGTCAAATAAAGTATAACTGGTTACAAATGCAGACAAATTCATATTCATATTCAAATTTGAACTAATATTTACATGACATTTTTTCTAGAGATTCTTCAGACCAAAGCATTTCAATAGACCTGAGTGATGCCAACAGCTCTTTACCCAACAACCAATGCTGTCAGAAGACAAGTATCTTCCATGGCAGTAAGAAAGGTTTGGGCTCCATAGGAAATGGGAAGCTGTGGAGATTTCCAGTGTACTCTCTCATCCATGCAGCCTCTGCCATTGGATCCACTGTATTATGGTTACTTTAGGGACTGTATTTAAATTTTATTTACATATACTAAGAAGGATGGAATTCCTTCACAGACCCCATCGATGCTTTCTTTTCTTTAACTATCAGTTACTGCATTTTTTTTTTTTTTTTTTCTTCATATAGCTAAGCCTAATGTCAGCACTCTGTTTCAAAAAGATGGAAAATAATGTATTTTTTCTTCTAGTCCTGCTCTGGTTATTGTGTGGCAGGGCTCAGCATCTACCATTGACTGGGTTATATTATGGCTGGTAGGATTGTTGAATTGAATGGCCACAGGATTGCTATACACATCATTATCTTCAGAAATCAGTGCAGAATGTTTTCAGTTAGTTTTCCATTTGCTTTGCTGCAAATGTGGGACACATAAAATGGCTAATGCAGGAACAACAATGGATTGGGAAATCCTGTCTTTCTAAAACAAGCCATTTTTTGGCACTAGAAGTCTGTGCAAAATAAAGGAAAATACTGACCCATAGCAAGAAACCCTTGCAATTCCAGTAGAAGCATTTTACCCTCTTTGAAAGTAGAGTTCAAAACTAAACCCTGCCTTTGGGAGACCATGTTCTACTAATATGAATGGAATCTTAAATTACTGAAACTTCCTTATATTCAATTTTTGTAATTTCAGAGTGGTCAGACTTTCTTTGAGAAATCAATATTTCTAGGGGATAGCACAAAACAATAGAACCCAAGCAGAAAACCAACCACCAAGTCAGAGATACAAGATGAAGTTGTAATGTTTCTGCACCGATCTGATTCTACAGTTATCCTATATTTAAGAGGGCTAAGAAGTTAGTCTACATTTATAAGCCCATTTACCTACTTGCACTTCAGTCATGGGATGAATCAACGCAAGACCAAAAGGACAGATTCTTTATATTTGTGGATGTTGCGAACTACCAAAAGTGATGTCCATGAACATTAAGTATCTACATTATCTACATATATTTTATTAGAACAAAGTTACTGGATTTTAAAGTACAGGTTACAACAGACATAGAATTTACCGTATTTTGTGGAAAGCGCATTCACTCAGATGTAAACTAACATTTGGCCTCTATTTTGGAACCACATATTTTGGTTTATTGCATCAAGGTTACTACATTTTAAGTAGATGGGCAAGACAAAAGCCATCAAAGTGGCAAAAAATAGTAGCCAAAAGCCTAATAGTGGGGTCTTTTTCAAACTTGTTTGCAAGGGATAGGCAATGAGAGTAAATGCTTGTGAAGCTGGCAAGGTACTTTTTGAAAAATGGGTCAAAGAAGGAGGCTGGAGCCATGGCACAGATACAAAGTCCTAGGCAGAAGCTGCAGTGTCAGAAAACTGTGGCATAACTGATCCAGCAAGGAGTGTGACGTGAAAGGCATGGTATGGGATTGTAGCTACAGTGGGTTGTTACTAGGAAAAGCCTCAAAGAAGCTTTAATTTTATGTGGAAAGTCAGACTGAAGGAATGCAAAGAAAGGAAACTTTCCCAACAGATGGAGAAAAAGATGGAATAGAAATCTGGATGAAGTAGGTAATAATCAGTGCAATGAAAGACAATGGAGTTATTAACAAATTTCTAACTGTAGTGGTGGAGAGTAAAAGACAAGGCAAGACAATTACTAGAATTAAGCAACTGTATTCATTTGCAGGGAGAAAGAGGGACAAGAATAAAAATCCAAATTGGCTTTGTGGATTGAGTGCAGGATGAGAGTAGTCCTTCCAGGTGCAACAGAGAAATGGAAAATACACCACTTTGTGCTTTGGGACAACACTACTGCTACTGCTTATAAGATGCCTAGAATACTACTGATGAGCACGGATTTTGGCATTAGCACTACAAAATGACAAGAAGATATAGTGACTTTCCTGAAACTCTTATGATTCTAACTGAGCAAGTAGGTTAGAAAAAGACTAAAATTTGCTGGTGATGTCCTAAAAGTCTGAGAAACTCCTGTTGTGAACATGTGTGTGGTTTGGAAGATCAGCCATTCCTACTTACCTTTCCAAATTATGGACCTCAGGGACAGAGAATTGGAGGCCATCTAATTATCCAAGATGCATGGTGTGTGAAAGCAAATGGGTGCTCCTTGGAGTTCACTTGAGTACAGGGACTCCTCAGGATTAGTCACTTTGACCCTCAGGAAGAAAAAGGGACACACTTTGCAGCAAAAAGCAGACTAAATTTCTATTAAACTTATTTAAGAGTAGGAAGAGCAGTCATAATTTGTTGAATTGTAGGAATGACCAAAGGAAATCCATATTGCCCCATGAAGATCAGTGATTTTCAGTATCATAGTTTAAACAGAAGTGCAGAGGAGGCTTTTGGGGTGACAAGCACAAAAGCCAGTGGCTGAGTTTCTTTTCTTGTCAACACCACATGTAGGCTGGGGGTCACTGGTGTTGATAGAAATGATTTCCTTTCTCAAAAGAGAAGGAGGTAGAGTTTGATTCAGGAACAACTGCAAAATTCAGCTGAGGATACACAGAGAGACAGGGAGGAAAGGGCTGAAACAAAGAGTAGGGAATGAAGTAAAGGGCTAAAATAGTAGTGGTAGAAGTAGAGTCATTAGTTAAACGTGTAGTTTGAATCAGGAAGGCATTTTAGAGATTGAGTGGAAGGACTTTCTAACTAGAAAGATACATTGCAGAGAAATATCAGTAGGTTACCATGAAGAGTTTGGCTGTTAGTTTTGTTGTCTCTTTCATCTCCTGCAAAACAGTTGTTTGCATTTATCTGTTTAGCACTGACTGTCTGCTCAGCCTTGTACAGAACGACAACAATAAAAACTGCTCTCCTTTCTCTTCAACAGGCTTCAGATGATATATTAGCAGATGCGAATGCTTGCTTTTGATTTCTTTATATCCTTTGCAGAATGATGAAACTTGATGAGATATGTCATGGAAGACTCTAAGGAAATCTCCTATTATCAGGAAAATGAAAAATTCATCTTTGTTAATCCATATACATTCCCCCCCACCCCCCCAGTAAATTAACAATTCAAAATCTTGCACTAAACTTCATTAACTTTCTTCATGAATAATTCCACTGACATCTAAGCAATTTCCATGTGAGAAGATGAGAAGACTTGTCCTTTTATATTGCACTTGCCTGTATAAAGGTAAATAAATTAGAGGGAACTAGTCTGCTGTCCACATTTGACAAAGGAACATTCCTATACAAAATAGTTACATCATACTTTTGACACTTACAGATGTTTTTAGGTTACTTAAACAATGTTCATGTTCAACCTAATTGTGACTGAAAATATTCTTAATGAGCATCCTGCAAACTGTTATATATCTTGGATAATGATACAATGAACTAATATAATATACTCAAATCCCTGAGAAGTCTCATTATCTAAAGCAGGAATAAAAAATGAAGTTTTTTTTTTTTTATAAGAGAAACATTCTAATCTCAGACACTGACAGGTTTGCACCTCAGTATAAGCTTCATTTTAAGCCAGCCATTAAGAATAAAGTCACATCTTTAATGATCTCAATTTGCCTGTGGACACTACTTAGCCTTTGGCTTAATTTCTAGCTAGCACTGGAGTAACCATCCCAAATACCGACACAACTTTACTTATAGTTATTTACCAAAACTGTATCTGTTAATTTTTGTTCTTTGGTCATATGCTATCTAAATCAGCAAGTGTTTTCTTTAGCACTTGAAGTCATGTCATGGTGTAACTTTAAAGGTAATTAACATTCATTGGCAAGTCATTTAATATTGTATGTAGGTTGACTTAAAGACATTTCTTCCAAAGCAGTTGTTACATTTTTTCCATGTTGCTGCATTGTGGATTTTGTGCTTAGCATCTGACATGTTTTCTCAACTACTGCTTTTTAACAAAAACATGAAAGTACTCGGGGGAATGTGATAAAAGCAAAAATTCTATGATCTCTGCAAGGTAAATGACAGCATGGAAATTGTCACATCTGGATCAAAAATACTTCATCTGTTTACCTAAATAAACATATCTAAACATGGATAATTAGGATTGTAACTCAATGTGTGTTTCCTTTAACAGTTTCTCCTTTTTCATTGATAATTTCATTTGGTTATAAGCATTTAAATTATACGTATCCTGCTTTTCTTTATTTCAAACAAGCAAAAGAAGATTAAAAAAATATTTTTTGTGTCCCATCCCTTTTCCTATTAACAATTTGTAACTTTTTTCTCGTCATAGGAAATGATGGTCATTTAAATTCATTTGTGATACATGTATAGGAAATGACAGAAGCTGTTTTCAATATAACAGAATAAAACCCAGCAACAATATTGATATTATCAATACTTTTAAAAGAATATGTATTATTCAATTTAGGTGAAATTTTGATCCTTTGCTCCTGCTGGTGAAATCACTTAGATGAAATGGACTTTTTATGAGCAAACCATGAGAGCTTAAGAATTGGTTCTCTGTCTAGCTACAAAAATAAGCTTATAAAATACAGACATTTGCTAACATGCATTTGTAGAAACATAGTATTTCAATTCAAAAGTACAAGTAAACGTGCTAAAATTGTGGTTCAGTTAAAACACTCTTCATCATAGAAATAAACTGCTCTAGGGCTTTTATTTAACTGATTTTAATCTGTTAGTCAGCTTATGGTTTGAAGCAAGAGTTATCATGGGAAGATACACTTTACAAAATACATTTATTCCCTCTTTTACAATAAAAATATTTTTTAATAATTGCAAAGACAGAGACAAATATTTTGTTTCAATTCTAGTCACATGTCTTGCTTTGAAATTAAGATGATCATACCTCCTTGTTGAGCTGAAAATATTTTCTTTAAATTTGGTCACAGGTCCTACTATTCAATTAATATAATCATACCTTCTGCTGCTGCTGAAAATAAAGCAGTTGTTTAATTAAACATGCCAGTTGTTTATAATATAATGTTTCAGAAATACTTGCTTGAAAGAAAGGCTAAAGATTTATATCAAACATTTCAATCTGACAAGTAAATTACATTTCCTCTACCGTAAAGAAAGGTAAGGCAGGAAAATGGTTGCAATATAAGAGTAACTAAGGTTGTTGCACTGAGGAAAAGCACACTTGTTCTCATTACTTGGAGATATGATATGCATCAGTCTACAAAGGTGACCTTTTACACTCTGGAGATTAAAGCTGAACATTTTACCTCCTTAAAATAGGAAAATAAACATTATTTTGAAATTGTAACTATTTTAATAGCTAATCACTTCAGAGATGAGGAAAAAAGTGTGAGATTTTTAATTTAAAAAGTTAACAGAATGTAGAATCTCTACTACTATCTGTAATAAAAACAAGAATCATGTTTTCTCTAAAGGTCTAAAAGGGTCGTTTATCCTCACTTCCTCCCCCAACCTCAAACTGTGGTACTGTGTGTCTAAGACCTAAAAGCTGCAGGCTGCAGGGAATGCTCTCTCCTCTATTGCAGCTGGCATGATTTGCAGCTTGCCCCCTCCTGCAGGCAGTTTTTCCCATAGGAAGCTCTGGTGCTGGAAACGTGGTACTTCATGGTTTCCTACAAAATCCTCGTTCTGTTTCTGGTAGCTGTGGTCCGGGTTAGATGGCTGGTGGTCTTCAAGATTCAAGAAGGAGTCCAATTCTTTAAACTGACCATACGTTAATTTAACTTGCCTGAAATGAAAATACATTTTTGAAGGGGAAAGGGCTTTAAGCGATCTATGTTATTACGATGTGCAGTCAGAGCTTCTTGATGCCTCCCTGTCTCAAATCACAAAACATCTCAGGTAATAAAACAGATCATTTGAAGAGAAAGGAGGGAACAGTATCAACCTGTCATATGAATCTTTTTCAAACCCTGAAAGACTACTGCAGAGTGCTTTGATAAGTCAGCCTAGGCAAAATGCACGGACTTGTCGTTGGTAACTGAAGAAATAGAAAACTTAAATGCTTCCATCATGTAATTAGCATTATAAAAAAATATAACGTTAGCTGCAATGTTGTTTTATGCCTACCCTTCAGTGTGACTTTGCACAGGCACGGGGGCTTTTATTTTTCCCTCCTGAGCCTCAAGAATGAAGATGGGTATGATTTTTGCAAGGGTGAAATAGGTTGTCTGTCAGTTGGGTTTAGGCGACAGTCTGTCTGCAGGCCGTAAGATGATCTGCATAGTGCCAGAGGAAAGCAGGCAGAATTCCTGGCTTGCAAGCATAGATATTGATCTACCTTAGCCACCTAAACAATGCCTCACCTGTTTGCCTTGTCCATACCTTATTTTACGCAGTCTAATGCTTGTTTTGTTTGACTTTTCTTTTATTTCTGTGGATCTGAGCTTTGATACACTTTGGGGAGTACATAAACAGAGTGTTGTACTTGAACATCACCATCTTTCAGAGTACTCTAGTGGCTCTGGACCACCCCTCCCTGGAGGAGAACAGCGCTGTTATTGAAAATTATGAGTGAGCAACTAAGTAAGTAGGCCACATACACAAGCGTTTGATCTATCAGACTAGTGTCCAATGACATTGAATGTGAGATGCTACTAATTACTGCACTACGTACTGCCAGTTAAAATTTCTTAAACTGGATCTGGTAAAAGGCTCAATTTTTATAAATTATTCTTTTTTTTTTCTTTTTCCAGCTGATGGTTACAAGATAAGCCGCCACAGCATTTAGAATACTATCCACTTATTTTGAAAACAACTATGTTATTGTGTACTGTCTGAAGCAGGAATGAAATAGAAAACAGCATTCATTTTCCCAGTAAATTATAACATAAATATTTTACCACCATTTATTATTACTTTGCCATTTCCTGCTGACAGCAATTCCAACTTTGCCAGCAGGCACTGTGTCTCACAATCGTATTGTGTTTGGAACAAATTAAGACAAACAAAATTTCTTATAAAATAAATGAACAAAATTTGCAACAAAAAACTCTACTGAAGCTAAATGAGCATTTCTTGTAAGTGCTGACACTTGGTATTATTTAATTTGCATACAGCACATTTCACTTTTACTGGAAAACAATTAAGTTAACGAAGAACTAAGTCATCTGTACTTTCAGGGATAATTGAACATTGCTTGATTTAGAACTGTTTTACGTTAATGCTGTGAAGCAGCAGCCTACATCATGGTAACTTTGTCAGGGGTTTCAAACGCAAGCATACTTTTGGCCCAGCAACATGTGAAGTGAATGGATCAAAATGGAATACAAAATAGATTGTAATGATACTTAAGTTGAGCTGTTACAGAAATACTTTAAATACAGGGACTGATATTGAGCCTTTTTCTTCTTATGAGACATACTCCTTACTTCATGAGATTATTTGATGGTTTAAGGGCTAATAAAGAGGGAAAATATTTATTTCTTATCCATTTTCTCTTATCTGGTTACTGTTTTTCAGGTGCTAAAGTATTTTCCTGGACGAAGTGAAACAAATAAAGAAAGAGCTTTATACTGGGGTTACATTACAGGTGTGTGACACCGCAGTGAAACCAGGACTTGGGCTTACAGCCTGAAGGCTTTGGAGACTGGCTCTACTTATGGTACTGATATTGAGAGCGTGGAATAGATAATCCTTTTGGATTTCTGGTGTAGAAAATTACAAAGAAAACTCACTGCTCAGAAATAGAAAACTTAGATTTAGAACTGCTATATTTTTATAGAGGTAGCAGTCGGTCCAACTCATTTATGCCTCACTTGGGCTGAGTTTGATTTAGAAGTGAAAACGTCGCACTGTCCATTCCCTTTCTGATTTCCCCCCCACCTCCTTGCCGAGTTCACTCTTACTGAAGGTGCCCAACAGATAGCACAAGTAACAAAAGTCTGCAGCTTTCTATTGAGCACATGCACCGTGTCTAAAAAATCTTTCCTGTAAAATTCTGCACATACGCTCCAGCCTTTAAATTGCAGAGCCCACCAGGCTGGTTTAACCTCTCCCTGCTGATTCATTTTTTGGCCACTCAGCTGGGAATATCAATTGTAATAGTAATTCTTCTTTAAATAAATTGGAAGGGTGACAAATTATAGCTGCCTCTGAGAAATTTTGTAGTCAGAAAAAAATGCAATTTTAAAATACATTCCTTTAAAAAATTTAAATAAGCAATACAATTAGCTAAGCACTTACATTTTATTAGCAATAGCAAGTAAAATTAATAAGTAAATTCAATGAAAAATGATTATGTGTCACAGTATATAGTTTTTACATTGACATTTCACATAATCTGACTTTGCTGAGAGGAGAAATCACTCGTCTGTTAAAATTACTTTTTAAAAGCTGTCAAAATTGGAAAACCTGCTGTCAAAAATATGATGAGAAAAGTTTAAAAATGGTAAAGTATGTTGACTTAGACAAAAAATATTACCTTTAGAGTGGAAAACTTGAATATTGTATCATTATCTTCCACACAGATGAAAAACGTTATCTTTTTCCAAGCTGGCTTTTTTTTTTTTTTTTACCTTTTAGATTTATGTTTTGCATTTACATTTCAATATGAATGGGACTTCATCCAATTTATACCGCAGCAGAAGCTGAAAGTAGCAGGTATTTGGACATTTATATTATAATTGCATGTTTGAGTTTTACTACTTTTAAAAATGACAAGATTAACAGCCCTCTAAGGGTGAAGTCCACTCTTCACCTAAACTCTGGTCCTGCAAACTTCTGTCTGCGAGGACCCTTGGGGTGGAGTTTGGCTGCTGGCTGGCTGGTGGGCTGCTACCAGGGAGAGGGCCATGCACAGTGATGTCCCCAGCCTGCCTCCAGGGAGAGGGTTTGGTACCACCAGCGATCACAAACCCTGCTTCTCCAGCATGTCTCTGCCCTGTTTAAGAAGGACAGTTTCGAAGGTGACAATTCATTTTCCGTGCACATTCAGTCTTTGGCCTCTTTGTTGAGACTGCCAGCAAGGATGCCAATTAGTGCCATTCAAAAAAGCCCAGATATGCTGTGGTAATAATGAAGTACAGATTTAGAGGGATACAATCCAAAATCATAATTAAATGGAAATGAGACAAAACAGAATCTGAAATAAGATTTGACTAAGAACTACAGAAGTACATCTCTCAAAGTACATCTCATTTTCGCCACTTTTCCAGCCATTTCTGCCTTTAATACTATACAGCCTTTTATACTGCACTCCTTTAATACTGTACAGCGTTTAATCCTGCACTGCCTTTTATAGTACGTTTTCTCCAAATCACAGTCCCTGCATGCACATAGGTAAGACTGGCTACGAGTGAAGCAGTGAGAGTCCCTATGAGGGAGGAGTGCATGTGGCAGTGGAAGTCGTGGAACTGATTGTGATGCCTTGACCCCAGTTGTAAAGGATACAACTCAGAAGTCATTGGACTGGACATGGGGGCTGGAAGGTAAGCAATAAATTATTGTCTTCTTGCCTAACTAGTACTTAATGTATTCTGGCATTATGTTTGTGATGTTCTTTCACTTTCTCAGCAGTGTGAGTTGAAGGGAATGAAGTACTTTTGCTCTCAAACATCGTTTCTGGAAGTGCAGCCCCATTTAATCTTGCTGTTCAGCCTGGATCGAATATGTCTCGAAATATATAATTTTTTTCAAGTTTGAAGAATGGCTACCGAAAAGTGCTAATGGCAACCTGACAAAACATAGGGAAGCAATTAACGTAACTGATATTTCCACTCAGTTCATGAACCAGAGCACCCCATGTTTTTCTTTTGTGTTCCCTCCAGATCTGAGTAGCTCTTTACCTTTCCACATCCAAGTGCCTCCAAAACATTCTTCCTCCCAGCTTTTCTATGCAAACAATCCTTTGCAGCTTTCCTCATAGAGTCTTTCTGTCTGTCTTGTCTGCTTCTGCTGCCTAGACACATTGATTCATGTCCTTCTTTTAAAATTAATTCCCACTGTGATGGCTCAAAAAATCTTTTCCTACCCAATCCAGTAAGCAGTATTGTCTAAAGGTTTGAGCATGCTTTACTATGGCTCACACTGACCACAGAAATGCTTAACAACCTTTAAACTAGATTGAGCAAATGAAG
This sequence comes from Calidris pugnax, assembly GCF_001431845.1. NCBI lineage: Eukaryota > Metazoa > Chordata > Aves > Charadriiformes > Scolopacidae > Calidris > Calidris pugnax. The sequence goes on along the minus strand of NW_015090839.1, from coordinate 10,525,043 downwards.
ATTTTTTTTTTTTTTTAGCAGAACGAATAGGAATTTAGAGTCAGATGTGGGAGGTTGCATCCCTTGGATTTTATAATCATCCTGACTCACTGCAGGCTGTGTGGGGGCTGCTCTTTTAGTTCATGAATACCACCACATCAACACAAGATTCTTTGAGGTCCATCTATCTGTCTGTCTATCTGAACTCCCACACTACTGCTTGAGTATCTGAGAGCCTCTGGTGCATGTTGTCCAAGCCTCTTGGCACTTATTTACTGCTAGAGATTGCTCTGTAGAGGCAGGAGGAATAATTTCACAGTAGCCTAACACATCTAGCAAGGAAACACATTTTTAGTCTGTGTTATCTGAACCTGTGTTCAAAATAAGTCTAGTTAACACAATTATTGTCGCCATTAAATCTAACGGTGATTAAAACAGAGGTAGCTGGGCTCCAGTAGTTGCCTGTCAGATGCTATCTGACTTATATCAAGCGTTATTTTGGTATTTGCAGAGAAATAAGTTTATCATAATGACAATCCATGTTGGATCAAAAGAGATTATACCCTCATATGAATCTAAGGCTTGAAATTCTGGCACCGGGAGCACTGCTAACAGAGAAACTCCCTGGAAACTGTGAAGACAACAATATACACAAGGATCCTAGATTATTATTCAAAGAAAAGTGAAATATCATAAATGAAGGCTAGTTCCCCCAGCAACAGCACCAGTTTGCCACACAGAAAACACCTTGTAACATTTTTTGGCCATTTTTGGATTATACTATAGCATGGAAGAAACTAAACCTGACTTACAGTGGTTTAGTACAGGGCAATACACCATTGCTCCAGAGAATGATGGGGGATACGTTTTTTGATAAACGTTGTCTGAATCTATTCTGAAGAGAAATCACTAGGGAAGAGTCTATCTGGACCTGGGGCATTCTGGGTTGCTAATAAAACTACTACAAAGTCTGGCCGTACATGATGAGACAAAGCATTAGTACCTGAAGCTGAGACAGGATAATAAGAAAGTGAATCAAAATCAACAAAGTGAGAAAGTGCTGTTTGCAAACTGAGAATATTGGAGTTCTTGGTTGGGAGGAGGTTTGCCAGTATTTAAAAAGCACGCATGTAGAATTCATATATTAAAAGCCCAGTGGAACCTTCACTTATAAAGGGCTTGATCAGGTATCAACACAATCTCAAGTACTCTTTTGTAAATTATGAGTCTTGCTGGTGATTCTTTGGAAAGGTTGGGCCATGATGAATATAATTCTTGTGAGCCAGGGAAGGTACATGAAGAAACTGGAAAATGGCAATGGGAGGCTCTCATGCCATTGGAATAATTTGTTGAGGAGGCAAACAGATGAAAACAGAGGATAAAATGATCATTTCACTTGGGCTGCTGAAATTAACAAACTTTCTGGACAATCTGTCCTTTTTAGCTGGCCCTTATGTGGTAATATTGTAGTAGAAAGATTTAATGCTTAGTTTATATAATCCCCTTTATTAGTTTAAACAGCTGATTGCATCCACCTTGTATTCCTTAGAGGTAACATTTTAATTAAGATTACATTAGTCTGAGGGCTATTAGGGAAAAAAAGTACCATTCATGTCCCGTAGTCTATTAATTTGGAGTAAAAAAAAAGAAAAGTTTTTTCCTAAAATATTTAAATTATATTATTATTATTACTACTACTACTAGTACTACTCCCACTTTACAGGACACTGTATATGAGCAATTTCATTTGCATGAGTGCTGTATTTAATTTCATCAGCTGACTGCAGGTTCTGTTTTTTGATCATCCTTATAATCTCAGTCACTATATTCAGGAAGAAAAAGGACTCCATGCTTAAGAAACCAGCCAGTACTGCCAGTAGACCATCAGATTAGCCAGAATGGACTTTTAAAAAGCAGAGAAGCTAATTAAGACACAAGCAAGATCTATAGTACCTCCATGGAAACTCAGGCTCATTTATGAACTGCTGCTGTTTTTATCCTTGTTATATGTTTTAGGTTAAACAGTGTTTTTAATGGCAGGTTTGTTCATCACTGAGGAAATTGCACAGGCTCATCAGCATTAATGCACCAAGGAAGGAAACACTGGCAGAAATGTACTATGGCTGTATTGCCTAAATACGGAAAAAACATTCTTAGAGACATAAATAAAACACTTTTGTTTGGCTGAAAAAGGCTTCTTTAATATTTTCATATTGCTTAGAGAGAGATTGGTCTGTGTCCTGGTCATTCTGTGTCATATCAGGACATTTACAGCCCAAGAAATCCTTGTCACTCCTGGATTATGTGGCACCAAGAATGTTAAAGGGCATTCAGCAAATCAGTTTCTAACACAAATAATGCTCAACAGTACTTACAATGCACACATAACTTTCTTTACTCCATCTAACTTAAAAAGCTTGAGCAGAAATAATTTTGCAATAATATTAGCATAATTATTGATTTGCCATGCACCAGCTGCTCCAGGTTAAGTGTTTGAGCCTTTATGCTCACTGTGAAGCTAATTCAAAGTAGCTCACCATCATTATCATGTGTGCTATGGGATTTCTCAGAGACGTTTACTACAGATCAGAGCACATCTGATAACTGATTACTCTGAAATAATTTCTTTGTGTTTCAAAGTCCTTTGGATTCCAGAATATTATGCACATACTTGAAATGTTCAAGGGCTATGTAGTGAGTGCATAAACCATGAGATTGTCCTTAAAAAAGTGACACAGCCGAAGAGAAAGAGAAAGGGAACTGGAGACACAGCTAGAGAGAAAGGTAGAGATAGAGGCAGAGACAGACATAGGAATAGAGACAGAGAATAGCGATGGTTCTTTTGGCTCATATTGATTCAGATCATATTTTCAAGACATTTTGCTCAACTATTTTTGTAGTACATAGATGTGAACTTTAAAAAAATCAACATTTAAGATTCACAACTTTCATAACTTTCTTTCATTATTTCAATAAACCACCAAATCATCATGACAGTTTGTAACAAAATCACAACATTCAACAACATTGGATTATTTGGCTTAAGGCCTTCAGACGAGGCTTGAGACTAAAACTAACTTCAAATTTGCTGTGTGTGTAAAATGAAGGTTGTTTTGCACAGATTCTTAAAAAACGGAATCTTTCTTTAAGCAACATTGCAACATTCTTACCTTTGATTGAAAGAATTATTTTCATGTCACCTTCCCATACAGTGCTCAAAAAGAAATTCAATAAGCCATTCCTAAAGGACAGTTCTCTATATACATGTATTGAAAAAACAGAATGGTTAAGAAAAGAGAGTTGGGCTTGTAGTGGGAATGGTTAGAATGCATGTAAACATTGTTTTTCTTGTAGGAGAAGTTAAAAAAAGAGGTTGCATTGATCTAAGAGGTAGAAGATAGAAGAGTTTGATTAGTAACCCACAGAAGCAAGTCTAAAATCAGTAGTTTAAAAAATCAGTAGTTAAATTACCAGTAGTTTAAAATCAAGCTATAAATGAACTACAACTACTAAAGAATGCATTACCTATTCATTTCTTAAAAATAGCATCCCCAGCTCATAATCCCTGTTGCATTCCAGTCATTAGAGAGACCCTGTCTGCTGGGTAAGCATATGACAGGAATTCAGTGAATTCAATACATTTGTAGGCTCGTATATTTTTCTGGATGTTTTCTTTTTGCTCTGTTTTTAATTGTAATCAGTAATGAGAGCAGGCTGTGGAGCTGAAACCAGTGAGGAAGGGATCTTGCAGTTTGCTGCTTTTTGGACCCAAGAGAAAAATGGTCCATTTTATATGGAACACTATACACTCTTTTGCCAGTTTCTCCTGACCAGGTTCTGATGATATGTCCTGTAAACCTCCACCCTAACTTGAAATGCTGAGTTTAAAATCTCTGCATTTTCTAAACCCATAGATTCCTTAAAACTTCCAGGAATAAGTTTGTACTTACATTTAGATAAAATTCTTACAGTATAATTTCCCTCAGCTTTATAGTGACAGTAGCAGTGACATATCAAAGTTATAATCAGTTCATAGCACGATGTATAACCCACTCTTTCAACTTTGTTATGATGAACTTTTGTGTAGGAGGATCAAATGTTGGCTATTAATGGTTTCTGGAAGAGGCAAATGAAAAGAAGAAATAGGACAATCCTCTCTGGTATCTCTCTTAAGAGGAAATCAGCAAAAGGAGAGCCTTTTGGTCAAAATGAATACTCTGGCATTTTAAAAAGTCATGTGCAGTAAAGCATTTCTGAAATGTCCTCATAGCGAAAGGATTTTAACAAATGAAACAAGAAATTATAATTCCCTATCAAAAATCTGAAGAGGGAGGGAATATTTTTGCTATGTGCAAGCTGAATCAAGTTAATGAGGCATCTAACACTGCGAAAAGAGCGTTCTCTATAAATAAATCCCGTCTGATTGGGATATATTAGTCTTCTGATAACATTCTATAGCCTACAGATGCTTTGAATAGAATGTGTATGTGTGCAAATACTCAGATCTATTGGAGTTACTGTTCTCCAAGTCCTTGTCCATCACACATATTACAGTCATTTTCATATTTAAGCACTGAATAAAACCTCAGTCTCACTCCACTGCCCGGTTTGAATAGGTAGGCTCAGCAGCTAGGCTCTGTGAAAGCTCTGGAGATTGTATTTCACACACAAAGATGTGGCTAAAGAGCAGCTGTGTAGCCTGTCAGTGGAGGACTCTTCATCTGCTTGCCAGAAGTAACACTTGCGCTCCCAAGAGCTTTAAAGGATCAAGGAGTAGGGCTTCATGTCACGGAGTACTTTCCCCCAGCACTATCCTGCCTGTATTCTTCTGTGTGTCATTGAGACTCTCTGGTGACTGTGAAGGCAGCATGGGCAAGGAGTCAGGAGAAAAATTATATGATGTGAAGTTGCAGGGTCTGGTAGCTTTCTCAGAAATAAAAGTGTGTTTAACTGCAAAATCTCTTAATTTGAGTGGCAATTAATTTTTTTGGAGAGGGAAAGGATTTGGAAAGTTCTTTTGAAAAATGTTTTTTGTTTGCTTGTTTATTGTTTTACCCTCTAGGGAACCGAAAGGTCTTTCTTTGTGAAAGAAACCCTAATCTTTCCTTGAAATTATGTTGTGCTTACCTATGCGTTATGTTTTCACATTTCCTAAAGGATTTCCTTCTTTGGAAATGGTCCTCAGTTTTGAGAACAAAGGGACGTGGTTCTTTGGAGAAGGTGCTCATGTTGCTTTGTGGTGGTCACCCAGGGCTTTCTAATGAAAAAAAAAAAAAGAAAAGAAAAGAAAATAATTAGCTTCAGGAAAGATAACCTAGGCTTTTAGGAACACCGTGACGCAATTCAAAAGATTTAGGAGTATTTACTCTGTGTAACAACTCAGAATAAAAGAAATAAATACCTAACTTTTCGATGCCAGGAGAGACTCCAAATCAACAGAAGATAATTAATAATGCAGTCCTAAGGACAATTTTGTAGAATTCCTCTTTTCATATACATTGTCTTCAAATCTAGTTACATGACTGTGGTTAATGCCCTTTTTTTTTTTGTCCCCAAGGCTGGATGGCAGAGACTTGCATTTTCTTTTCGACTATGTAAGAGTATGTGGTGGTCAAATTAATTTTTGAATCAAAATGAAGAAGTTGTCATGAGCTTCTAATTAGATATTAAGACACTGTTAATTTTAAATCACAAGAGTCTAGGGCAAAGTCTCTTTCTGATTTAGGTGCTGCCATGCCTTTTGAGGGTCTAGACGGTTGGATTCAGAGGGGTAAGACTAGGAGTGAACAGTGATATATCTAAAACTGTACCAACATGTCTAGTTAACAAAACACACTTGTCCTGCAGTTCAGGATAATTTGGGGTTATTTTGTAAGAAAGTTGCATAAAATTAATGCTTTGAGATACAGTTTATCTTTGCTGGTTTCATTTGCACTCAATTTTTATAGTACACAAACTCAAATCAGTATGCTGTTTAATAAATAAAATCTTAAAACTCTATGATAACTGCCATTATGCTTTTTGAAGAAGAAGACCTCCCTGAAAAGCTGATATCAATCATTCTTGTCTGAGGTCTGAAGCAAATGTAACCTGCAAAGGCTGGTAGCTGGGCTATCTGCCATCATTGCTGGCAGCATAAAGGCTCCGGATACAGTCTTTTAATAGGAGGAATATGGAGACAAATCTGTTTGGTTTTAATGTGTGTTAAGTTTCTGAGAATAATTCGTGGTGTTGTGTATGAAAACAGTGATCTAGACTTCAGGGTCTATGGATTTCTTGCTGCTACCACGTCCTTTGGACAGTTTGTTGCTCTGTGAACTCTCATTGTCCCCTTCATGCAAGACCATCCCTGGTTTTGAAGAATGGCCTGGCAGAGAGATATTGGTCCATGACCAAGAGGGGCAGCAGTCGAGGGCAGAAATGTTGGTTTTGTTATATGAATGTACAGTGTCAGTACAATAGAGCCCAAACAAAGGCAGGGATCAAATTATATGAGGATGGGGTTAAAATAGCTGTATTATGGCACAAATGGACCCTTAACGGTTATGCAGAATAGGGATCGCTGAATACTTAATACTCAGTGTTTATGTGCACAGCTTACAATTTCCTGAATCTTCCAGGACTTTTTTATATTTCCTTTTTGTAGATGAAAAGATTGTACAAATTGTTAATGGTTGGATAATAAATATTTAAAGGGAATACCAGTTTAGTATCTGTTATGAGGCAAACGTGAACCCCACATTTTAAGTGATCACTGGAAGAATGAAATAACAGCACGTGAACAAGAATAATTATTTTAATTCAACATATATCATTCTGCATAAGAATGATGACATTATGGAACTGTTCAAAACATCTTATAATAGAAAAAATAGAAATGTGCTTATTTTCTTTTTATGCTAACAGGTACTGTTGTCCAAAAAAAAATACCCAACCAACCAACCTGTCAGGGAAAGTATACAAAACTGCTTTTCCTTTGAATGCATATTTAAAATGAAGGCATGATGACAGCTTTCATTTGAGCACTGGACAATTTTTTTTTCCGAGTTTGCTGCTGTTCATGCAAAATAAGTTGCTGTGATTGCAACATATGTATTATATGGCACATATGCTACCTCTTAGATAAAAGTGTAACTCTTGTGGTTCCTAGCATTTTTCTAAGGACATACAGTGTTTAACAGTAACAGATCTTTTTATAATATTTTTGCCATGTTTTTGGCAACTAAATATTTTTTCCTTAACCTTTCTCATTCATAAGTTAAATTTGTTGTTAGAGAAAAATGGAGTGTGGAGGTAGAAAGCAACAGTGTGAATAAGAGAGCAAGAGTGTTTTGACTGGCAGTTTTCTCTTTGGCTACCATTTTGGGTTTCTTTGTTGTAATGCAGGAGGGCAATAAATTGCCAGCTGCAAACAAGGGTCTGTTTAGCTATGTATTGTACAGACAATCATATACAATCAATTATGGGTTAAAGTGCTGGTGTGGCACTTAAGAAATTAGGAATAAGAACTACTGTTAAGAATAATGTGGGTTTATTGTCTAATTTCTGACATATGCAGTAAAATGTGTATCTTTTACATCTTTGTTTGGTTATGTTCGGTCCTCAAATCCTTCTCTGTATAAGGGTGTGGGCTTTGAACTATGGTATATTGAAACATATTTTCACATACACAATAATGAATCACAGCAAAAAGATAAATAACCAATACTCGACCCACAGTACCAATGATTAAGTGTTTTTTCCTGTGAGTATTCCTATGGAACCAGTGGAACTAACTACATGAATTCCTTCTACTGCATGTGAGCAAGGAAAAAAGTGAGCCCCACTTTAGGCTTGAACACTAAGCAATCTTTCTTTAAAGGAAAATGTTATTTGTTCCCTACATAAATCCTAAGTAAATGGAAGTGGACTTTCAGTCTTCTCCCTCCTACTCCAAGAAATGATCCCATTATACCGGTAGTTCATAAATATGCAGTGAAGCCCATCTGTTCTAGCTTGTGATTTAAAACAGGATCTTGTAATTCTTTGTAGTGTCTCTGGGTCTGACCACAAAGGTATCAGAGGCAACGATAAAGCTACCATTATCCTCAGATGTGTTGGCTCAGGGTTCCTGAGAAGCTTTGACATGAGGATTGATCTCTGTTGGAAGGGATCTGGCGTCCCTTTCTGTTGCCCTTCGTTCAGGAGAGTGCACTGTTCACAGAGCCCTTTCTAGAAACAGGGCTACCTGTGCTCCTGAAAGAGGGAGCCCTTGTGAATCTTTGAGTGCTTATATAGGGATGCTTTCCACAGATCAGGCCAGAGCACGCAATTACACTGTCAGGCTCTATCTTCGGATGGAGATGACTTTTTAGGCAATCTGTAGATCCGAGTTTACTGTCAGAATTGTGAAAAGCCTTGGAAGGAATTCCGTAAGTGTACAAAAATAGCTATTCATCAGCAACAACAGAATAGAAGTAACAGTTTGAGAGATTTTTAAACTCCATTACTTGTACATATTTATACAATATAGTGCCTGTCACGGATAATGTACAGCAGATTTATCATGCTTTATCATTTTAAAGAAGAGTTGGTTCTCTGCGTGATGCATAAAATAAATTGCAAATAAACAAGATGCTGCTTAATAAAACAATTAGTTCTCTGAAGGCTCTGGCAGTGCTTTCTGAATTCTTATCAGCCCTGGTTTACAGCTGTAACTTCAGGATATAATAGGAGATTGAATCTTATACAGGCAACGAAACAGATGATCAAATTCACAAGGGATCGTATCAGGCTTTTTCCAGTACCAAAGAAACATATTAATCCTTGTCACTGTTTTTTTGAAACGCTGTGACAGAAATAAACCTGTACTGTAACTTGGCCCTTTTAATGAGCTTCTGGAGTGTGGGCTTTCCACTCAGCACCTGAAAAACACAACAAAACACCTTTTACATTAAAGATGTGAGGTTTGCTGCTGGCTAAATTTGTACACAGAAGTCTATAAACCAGTGCTCAGCCAGCTGGGAAGCAAGAAAGCAAATTCAGATTCTGCCATGAACTTCACAGACCAATTATCTACTTGGAATCATGGGAGTTTAACAAACAAATACCAGCCCCTGCTGAGCCTTTTCAGTCCAGCAGCTTATGGGTGATTCAGTTGCATCAGAGGCTTTTAGACTGATCAATTCTTAATCACAAAGCGCAAAAATTATTCTCAGACTCATGTCAGTTTCTTTGGACACCTTTGTTAACAATCTGCTTCAAATCATTTTTTTAAAGAACTGCAGACACTGTTTTTATTGACTCCCCACTTGTAAAATGTTTATAGCTTGTTAATTTATATTTACCCCTTTACTTTTGCCTGCAAATCAACATCACTTAGCACAGTTTGGTTACACTTTGTCCAAAGGAAATTACAGAAGCCTGCTATGGGGCTAAAATGAAGGAAAGCTGAGGAAAATCAATACACTGATGATTAAACAGATCGTAGCAAATTCACGGCTGTAAGCTACAGCATGGAGACATCAGTGTGATGCCTATCTAGCAGTTAATGTGCTTTCAGCCAGTTGAAGAAAATTTTACAATACGGCAAAATGTAACAGAAAAATATAAGCTACTACAGAGCAATGCTTTCTTTACTCAATAGGAATACTTCTGTTGTTCAAGTTTTATTTTGTTATTTGACTTCAAAGAAACTGTAGAAAAGGTTTAGATTTAAGAAAAAGAAAATCTGTTTTATGAGGAAATTTGCAGTGGGAGTTTTAAGGAACTATTTGACTTGCAGTATCATTCACATCTATTGTAAAAGCTCTGTATTTACTGTTATTTTAAACCACTCTTTTCTGTCAGTGAATTTCAAGTGTGAAAATTTCTATTTTAATCTTCCTTTTGCTTTAATTAGAAGACAAAAAGGTATAAGCATGTTTCTAAATAAGTATGCTAACAAGAAGGATAATATTCAGTGTAAATTCTATATTGTCTAACAAAACGATAATCTCTTACTAGTAATTTTAAGTAATAGAGAAAATGTAGGAAAAAAATAGGCAAATGGAGATTTTTTCACCTTAAATTCTTATGTACTTTTAATAGCACTGAATGAGTATTCATGAAATAGATGCGGAAGGAGGAAAGCAGCCTTGAGAATAATAGGCAAAGACCAGTACCAGAATGCAGCAGGGATCCTGAGTGGGTCCAGGTACTTCACATTTACAGACACTTCTAATTTATGGACAGGAAAGCTTTCCTCTCTACCACCCATCGCAGTGCCTCTAAAACATAACGTGACCCCATGCAATGTGTGTTTACTCTACTAACCAGTAGCCATGTAAAAATAGAATATGTAAAATGAACTTGCGGCATTAGGGCCAATTTGTTGTTATTGATAGAAACACGGATGCCAAAGAAGAATTAATTACAACCAGAGGGAACTTAACAACTCTGACTTGAGCTTTTGCAAATCAGCATATGTCCATTTCACTGGGTTTCAAAGGCTTGTATGAGGAGATGGCCCGCAGAGCCTGACTCCTTCCCTCCTCAGAAAGGATATTCAGGGAGCAAAGGAGATTATTTCTCTTTCTCACACAGCTTGAGCATCTGCAGAAAATATTCACTCTGGTGAAGGAGCACTGTTGAACTACTCCTCGATTTTCCTGACTGGCAGCCTGGAACCTTTCAGTCATATTTCCCTCAGTGTGCGGCTGCACTGCCATCCTGCAACATCATGGGCAGAGACTCCCAAAGTTGTGTGGGGCATTGGTGTTAACGTGCTACTAAGTGCACCTACCTTTTTCTTCCACAATCCACCACCTCCTAGAACTCCTCATAGGGTCCCCAGTGAGAGTCACCATCAGAGTAAAGTAAAGCTGTGCTGCGTTCAGGCTTTCCCTCGCTGTGCTCTCCTCCATTTATCCAGAATTATGCGTGTTTGCCAACTCACTCACCCAAAAATCAGTAGAAGAAAATACTTCGGCCTTATTTCTGAACTGTAATGTGAAAACACTGTTCCTCACAGATATATACTGACTGACATCTGAAGATTTCCAAAAAGAACCATGTTTTTAGACTTGCAACTCAAACCTGCAATTCTTTATTTTAATTAGGAGAAACATCATAAGAACAGGGGAAAGTGAAATGCCAAAAAAATTTACCTGTGTGCTAAGCTACATTCTACTGCTGATTTATTTATATGATGGACTACATCCTTTATTTATCTGTTAATTTTATCATTTGGCCAGTATTAAAAAAAATAACCCATTTTTTCCAAGAGGTTCTGCACCAAAAATGGAGATTTTTGTTTTGGTTTGTGGCAGGTAAATGCATAATTGCTTTAATAAATGATATTTAATTAGTCAGAAAAGTAATAAGTCACAACTATTTTTTTCTGAATTATAGAATCTTGTAATCTGTGGTGTCAGTTGGGGAGTCGTAGATTCAGCACGTTTTAAGATGCTTAAAAATTCCCCGTAAAACATATACAGAAATATTCTCAATATAAAACCCCCCAAAATTATAAATACACACAGACACAGATTTCAAAGAAAAAGTAGTGTTCTCTGAACTCAGCCTGTGTTAATATTCAGTCAAATTTCATATTTATGACAGTTAAGTTGCAAACTTAGTACAAGGAGGAAGAAAATTCAAAGAAAATACAAATATAATAGACATTATACACACAGTGCAGTAAAAATGATCATAAAATATATTAATAACCAAAGATTTTTTGTTTCCACAATTCACATGGCAACTTAGAGGAAAGATTCCAACTAAAATATTTTTAGAAGTTTTATTGTGGTTTTCTGTCAGTGGGACCATAAAGACGCTTTAGAAAATTACCTTGGAAAAGATTTATTTCTTGTGAGCAATTTAATAGACTTCTAATTTTACCAAAAGGTGTAACTTCTCCCGTGTTTTCTCTAATTAAGTATCTAGACCTGTAATGACTAGGATAAAATAACTGATAGCGAGAGCTGTAGTAAAACATGTCTACACGGTATTGATAGATTAAAAAGTGAAGCAATACTCCTGGAAAATGTGGAAAAAGATCCATGCCAGAATCCTCTTGGGTTTCCCAGTTTAATTGTGCTCCTGAGTATGTAGTTTTCAAGATTTTCTTCAGTTGTGGCATTGAAGGAAAAGTAAAATGAAGTGACAGAACAGATTAGAAGGCGATAATGGAAGGGAAAGTGAATAAACCAAGTGTAAACTTTTGATAGGAAACACTTGTGTAAAGCCCACTAGTTATGTGCTTTTTTTTTTTTTTTTTAATTCATACTCCTGGAAAATGTGGAAAAAGATCCATGCCAGAATCCTCTTGGGTTTCCCAGTTTAATTGTGCTCCTGAGTATGTAGTTTTCAAGATTTTCTTCAGTTGTGGCATTGAAGGAAAAGTAAAATGAAGTGACAGAACAGATTAGAAGGCGATAATGGAAGGGAAAGTGAATAAACCAAGTGTAAACTTTTGATAGGAAACACTTGTGTAAAGCCCCCTAGTTATGTGTTTTTTTTTTTTTTTTTAATTCCAGCACTTTGATAAAGATGACGAATGAACTTTTTTACTATGTAGTGACACGAGAGTAAATATGAATGTGCTATCAAAACACACTTTTTAAAGGAGCAGGTTCTTTGTTACCAATAATGTTAACTTTTTTAAACAATATGTTAATTGTTAATGGAGCTCTCTTTAATTGGTAGCACATATGATTTATTTAATTATAGAAAGCATACAATTAAAGTGAAAGTATAGCCATAAAAATAAATGTTAAGATTTTTTCTAATGACAAAAAATCCAAATACAAAGCAGGATATTACAATGTTTGATGGAACTACCTATCAGCTATAAAACTATTTGAAAGCCTCCAAACAATGAATTCATTTTTTTTTTTTTAGCTTTGTGGAACCTATTAGCTTGCTTAAGGTCTGATCATTAAAAGTTTGAATTGTTTCTCTATTAAATCAGATATGCCTCCTACAATTTTTACAATACTTCCTTTATAAATTAATTGTTCTGTGGTTATTTGTTAAAGAATCTCCTCCACGTGAAAAGCAAAATCTCAGTAGATGCGGATTTTACACTGCACTAGATCAATCCCAATACCAGTAAATGGATATTATTAAACAGCATGGGGTAGTGCAAACTGGGAAAGAAAACTTGTAGTGTGCTGCCTTTGAGCAGACCTGGCTTGCATGCTGTGACAGGGCAATTGTCGACATGCTTTTTCATGCCAATCTGCAGCTTTTTCAACTCTAGATGCTATGGCAACCAGGGTTTAACAGACTAAGCAGCTAACAAGCTTCCCTGATGGAATTGTCTGGTTGTATGATTGCCTTGTCTTAGTGAAAATATAAAATAGACTGAAGACGCTTGTGGACATTTGTCAAACTGATTATAATTTGGACACTCAGCTCATAATTATCCGTTATATATTGCATAGTATTGACCGGCAGTGTTTTCCATGCTGTCTGTAGAGAACACGAGTGCCTTTTTGTACAGCCTGTTTCCTGTGGAAAGAATGGCTTTTGGTTAGGCTGAGTTGGTCAACATGGCAGGTGAGATTATGTGGATATAGAAAATAAATGCTACTAGCAGAGGGGTTTTTTTCTTGCTTTTTCTCTGGATTTTTGGTAGTTTATTTTTAAAATAAAATAAAGAAAACAAAAGTTAGTTTTAAAGTAACATACAATTCTTTAAAAATGTACAAAAAAATACAAGGAACTACGTTTTTAAGACATGTTTTTAAAAGTCTTTATGTTTCTAAGTGTGCATTATCAGGCAGTGGAGCTCTTTTTGTTGGCCCCAATGAATGGTTTGTGGTTCTTGCTTGCTTGTTTGTTGTTTTTTAATTTGTTCTCAGAAGAAAAGGGCATTTACCATAAAACATGGGCCTAAGACCACATGTTTACCAGCACTTTTTACAATCCGAAATCTGTGGGATTCATTACTTTGCAAAGACTGCTTGGCCAGTTGTAGAACATTGCTTTATTGTTTTGAATGTGTTTCAGTTATAATAAAAGCTAAGAATAAAGTTGGGTTTGGCTTGGTTTGGTTTTTTTGTTTGTCCTGAGGAGAGAAACTCAGAAACATACTTTTCTGTGAGGATTTCTTTTGCAGTGTTACCACTCATATCACGCTCTGGGTAAATTGGTTTGATTTTTTAAAGTAGGCTGCAAGAAGACCCATAGAATGCAAATAAGGTTTCAGTTCACAAGTGGACATTTGGTTTTGGTGGTTTGACTCTTTCAACTGTATCACTGCAGATGCTCCTGACTAAAGGTATTCTCTCAATAATCTTATTTTAGGGGTGCTGTCAGCTACTGTACCTCTGTGAGGTCAGCAAATATCCAGCTAATTCATTCTTTCTTACAGGCAGTGAAGTTCCTTACCCAGTTGTGTAGATCTGTGTGGACTGCCATCCTCAAGACCTCATGAGTTAATGTTACAAATATGCAGTGTTTCTTTTATAAAAGCTGAATGTCAGAAACAGGATGCTTGCAATCAAACATTTTTCTTGCAGATATAGGAAGGGGATTCATTCAGTTCCAAAGTGAAAGAACAACATATTTTCTTTAAGTGCATAAGAAAACACATTTTAAAACTTCCATTTACTGAACGTGTAGATTTGTTAGGAGTTCCAATGTTTGAGACGCTGAATTCACCCATGGTTCATAACAGCTAATTTCTCCAGTTTGTATTTATGAGGAGTCATAAGTTCATCTTTGATGGTAAGACATCCATAAAAGGTTTAGTCTTTACCCAACTTGGGAAATCTTCAAGAAACAGCTTTCCAGATATCCAGAAATATCCAGAAATATCCAGAAAAGGCCAATACCTTCTTTTAAGCCACTGATCTAGATTTCCACTCTGTTGGTGAGCAAGATGAGGCCATAGTCTTTACTTCATTGTATAAACCCCAGATCAGCCTTTGTAATCTCCTCCTCCAAAGAATGACTATGCTCATCATGGGGAGGCTGTTTTGGTTGGTTTTTGGTTGGTTTCTTGTGGGTTTTTTTGTTTTGTTTTGTTTAAGTTTTTTGTTTGTTTGTTTTTTCCAATCTAAATATTTTAGCTTGAAAAAATATTTTTGGTGTGAAATAAAATTTTATTTATATTTTTCATCTCTTGTTGCACTTTTGTGTCTGTGAATGAGTAATTAAAATAATATTGCTTTTGGAAAACTGAATTTTAAAATATTTTAAAAAGGATTTTGTTGCTGCTGTTGTTGATTGAATAGGAAAAATTCCACGATGGTAACGTTTCACTGTCCAAATAATTAGCTTTGGCTGTCAAAAACAGTAGCTATGATCTGTGGTGCTGGTCTTAGGGATGATCTCTAATTGCAACTTCCTTGCAACTTCCAGTTTCTCTCTTTTTGGGAGTCTTATTTCTATGCTGCCAGAACTGCTTTTCTTTTTTGCCCCTGAGGAGGCTTTTGATAACTTTCTCACATATAGAGGCTTCCAGGTCTCAGACACCATCTAGCTATAGTACAAGCCATTGGCCTCTTTTCGACCATCTGACATGGTACATGCACCATTCATACTATGCTTGAAGTTCACTGTCCCTTCAAGCAGAGAAGACAAGTTTACCTCTAACAGGCAATCTTGATCCCTGAGTTTAAATCAAGGGTTGCAAGTGAAAAGAGGTATGCAGAAAATGGAAAAAAGAATTAAGCAAAACACTGTAGGTGTGATTTATACCCTCCTGCCTTGTCTATGCTATAATAAATCCTGTGGAACCACATGGATGCCCCCTCCCTGGAAGTGTGCAAGGCAAGGTTGTATGACCAGGTTGCTATCTCCTCTAGTGGGAGGTGTCCCTCCACATGGCAGGGCGATTGGAACTGCATAACCTTTAAGGTCCCTTCCAACCCAAACCATTCTATGATTCTGTGATTATTAAATTCGTCCTTCTTTAATAAATATACACATTCAGATTGCATACGGTTGGCACTTATCCTTGGCAACTATATCATCAGGAGACAACAAAAACCAAATACTTTGTTTTTCCCTCTTTTTTCTGGGCATCTTGATTTAAATCAATATCAAACAGAAAAACATCATTTTTGGTCCTGTCAGGGTAAGCAGAGATCTGGCAAAATAGATTTTGAACTGGGGTAAGTGCAACTTCACCTTTTTGTGAATTTCTAGTTATTTAGTTTTAGGAGAATGTGATATAGGAATTTCTATCTATTGTTACATATACAATTTAACTGTTGAAAACTTCACAATGACATTGGCCTGAAAGGAAAAGATGAAAGGACACCAAAGAAACAGAAGATCTTGTGAGGTACTCCTAAAAACCAGCAGCAAAAAACTTTCATACCACTGGAGAAATGAGAAACACATCAGCAAGTCATGAACAGCTCCCCCAATACAAAGCACAAAGGACCTTCCCCAGTATCTTCTGTCGCAACCATCCATAGTATGCCTTTTTTTTTTTTTTGACATTGAACACTACAGTTTTTACTATTGTTAAACTGAGACCACTTTAGCATTATTCCAGAAAGCATAAGGGAGTAGGGTAAGAGTAAAGTAAAATAAAGGACAGTAAAATATATTTAGAATAAGAGAACATTGTGTCTGCTACAAGTTTCCTTTACGTAAATATAATAATAGAAAAAAAATGACTAAAAACTAAACAAAGAAATGTAGTATTATAACATAATTTCCAATAACCAGAATAAAGTTGTTAAACGTGCCTTCACTTCTGGAATTAATATAGTGTGATTAACTAAGATTTGTTTATTTGAATCCAACTCCGATCCAGGAACTATTAAATTTTTATGGTATACAACTAGTACCTCAGTGAAAAGAATTACCAGTAAATGTCCTTCAGTAAAAAGCAAGAAGGCACATTCTTATTTATAGAAAAAGAAGTAGTATCTTTTATGAGAAAATTTCAGTCAGGAAGAAAATTGAATTTTTTATATATAACTTATCCTTAAAATACCCTTAATTGTTAACATCAAAATGAAAGCATTTTAAAGAAGTTAAAATTTTCAAATTATCAGTTAAACGTCTTTTGAATTTTTTTCTTCTGTCCCAACTACTTTGAATCTCAAGCTATGTACCTTATTGAAAACAACTATTAGAATATATATAGATCACTATAAAATATTTTATGAGAAAGTGTTAATTAAAACCTAAAAAAACCTAAAGACAAACCAAACATTTTAAACACATTAAATATTAGAATGTATTTTTAATTTCAAATGTACGCATGTAGGCATCTATATATGAATGCATATTAATGCTCCTGTTTTTTCATAGTGTATAAATAGATTTTTGCTTGAAGATAAGATTTCTGATCTTTGTAACTATGTAACCATGGAAGCTATGCAACAATAGGGTCAAAGGGGCTAACACATACGTTTCAACTGCTCTTCTCATTTAAAATTCTGAACTGAAAATGCTCCTTCATCCAATTCACTCTATTTCCCCTACAATGGCCACATAATTCAAATTTCCATGTTTTGCCTCTACCTGCCTGCCTCATGACTTCATGAATAGCTATATCTCATGCTAGCATTCAAACAGTTGTTAATTTTTGCAGGGAAAAGATAATGTAAGCACCTCTTTTGCTTGAAATTCTGGCAATACAATAAACTAGTAGCAAAGCAATATGTTCCATGCATCTTGCAAGAGGGAATTATTCTTTCTCATTACAAGAGAATATTAAAAGACATTCCTACAAAGGTTCAGCTTCTATAAAACAGTCATTTTCAGGAACTTGAAATGGTTGGCTGGAGCACGCATGAATTTGTTTGCTATTTCTAGAATATATTTTATCAACACCTTTTCTCTACAATTTACATTTTTCAAAATGTCACTGTTTCTGTGTGAGATACTAAGTATGGACCAATTAACTGTTGATGCTTTCTGCCAAGAATAAATGTTGCGATATAGCATATATACAGGACAGAGTAAATATACTATGATGGAAATGCAGAAATTGCCAGGCTACTGGTGAGTAATATATCTTGAGTGTTACCTGAAGACAAGTCAGATGCTAATTATTAATGTAGAATTTTTTATAGAAATAGTTGAAACTGGGAAGAAAAAAAAAAGCAAGACAAAAAAGTCAAACTTTTTAGCTGTTATCTTCTCTAGGGAAAAATACAGGTTACCTAACCTGTTTTGAAAATATATTCAGCTAGGTTTCTACAGTCAGAATGGATTCAGCACAATCAGACTAAAACCCTCTTAGAAACTCACTGCACAGAATGAAGTAGGTGTCTGAAGGAATCAGACCTTTTCCAAAGCAACACTGAGGCTGCTCCATCCAAGTGAAGCTGTGATAGAGAACAGAAAGGGGCTTTTGTCAAGTACCTTATCGTCAAAAGGATTTCTTGTCTTTTTAAAGTGATCTAGAGAGGATGAACAATTTGAAGTCTTGTGGATTCTTTCAATTTTTTTTCTGGGTACTCTAAGGTAGAGACTGAGAAACGCCAGAGCAGCTGGGGCTGAAGGCAGTTCACAGGTATTTGCTGGTGTTCCTATGACTCCTGTTCTTTGATAACTGGGTATGAGTCAAGAAATGACAGGCTTTGGCAGTAACTTAAAATGCTAGTAGTTAACACCGGTAGAAAATGGCTGGGCAGAAAGTAATTCTTCCTAAAAATTTCCATTAGTTAACTTTTGGTTATTGTCATTGCTGTGTACAAATATGGTTTTTCTGTTGGGTTTGGGTTTGGTTTTTTTTTTAAGTTTAGCCAATATAGAGTTTACCTTCCACTCATACAAACCAGAATGTGAACCAACCTGGTTTTATTTATCACTGCATGATACCACTGGATGATGAGATAGTCCATAGTAATTTTAGAAAAAGAGTAAATTGATAAGGCAGCTGTCTCTGCACCTTATTTTCTTTCATTATGAGGTGGTCTCTCTCTATACATACACATCCATCTACAAATATTTGGTTTAGAAATTTTACATAACGTTAAGGTAGCTGCTGGGTCTCAAGAACCTCTGCATGAAACAGAAATAGAAGGTGGTAGATTGCAGTTCCAATTGCAAGATTTTTGCAGAGCTGCAGTTTTTGAGGTCTTAGTCTCCTGATAGTCATAAAGATGAGATGTTACCGCAAGTGAAATTTTGCATTGCCAGAATTCATGACATGAGCTGACTGTTTCAAAGGAAGAGATTCTTTTAAAGCGAGGGCCTATTAAGAAATTCAGGTGATGACATGGTACATGTAATCTTTCACAAAGATGCTTGTTGAAAAATGGTCCCTCGTATAGACACAACCTCTTGTGGAGATCCTTATCTTCAGGCCATTTCAGTACAATTGAGTGCTTCTACCTGTTCTCAGTTGCATATTTGTCCCTCCGGACCTATTTGTGGGAGTAACCCAGCAAGGGGATGCTCAGTCACATGAGTAAGCAAGACTTTGAAAGAAGAAAAAATGTCTAATGTGGCGGCTGCACACGAATTCTCTGAAAAGACAACTCCACTCTCTCCTGTCACATTTAGAAATGTTTACATAGGTTTTACTCCTACACAGGAAGTTTTAAATAATATTCTGTTGGGTAAAACATCTGGGGATAAATGAGTCGTAACATGTCAGGAATTACCTATTTGCCTCTTGATGTGGGTCACCACTTCTTCAACAATTCATTTTGGTGAGCCCTAAGATCTGTTCTATACTTCCCTTTGCAGACTTCTCAAATTTCTAACATTTCTGATATTTGGACAAAGCAGACCTGCAATATTAATTGAAATTTTCATTTTGGATAACTGTTTAAACTATTCTTCGAGATACTGCATGTTTTGAAAGTTAAATTGACAGAATTTTGAAAATAGCTGTACTGCAATCAGAACTCCTTTCTCCAGTACAAGGACCTTCTAATACTATTGGGAAATGATGTATATAGCACAATACATTAATGTTGCTTTAATGTGTTCAATAGTACAGAAGAATGTTATAATTAGGCACTAAGGGATTCTTTTTGCCATGGTTTGATGAGGTGGTCAATTACCTGTGCTGTATGACAGCAAGTGGTACAATTGGTTTAACTTAATAAGTACATTGACGAAAAAGGCCACTGTGATGTACATTAGTTGCACTGAAAAGGTTCTTTTGAGTTATTACCAAAGTAAAACCTCAAATATCAATTAATTTAATTTGTTTAGAACAGTTTACACTTTACACATCATCAAATCTTTTGCTATCACAGATTGTACTGTACATTAGGTAAATTATAAATGTCTAACCAAAAAGTGAACATTTGGCCGCAATGGCTACTTAAACAGGATTAAAGGTAACAATTTAACTAGAATGTGCCTTTAACTGAAGCTCTTAAACTAAGATTGATAGAAAACAGTTTTTGAGAAGAAATAATGCATACTGATTTATATAAAATGCTGTTCGCTGTATTTTCCTTTTTGTATTAGATTTAATGAATAGATATGCCTTTTTTATTTTGTGGTACCCTACCATTAAATGATACCATCTTTTTTTTTCTGCCTAAATAAATTCTAATTCTTGTCACCTACTATCTGTACAGGAAGATTTGAGACATTATTCCTAATTGAGATTTTTACTGAATATCTTTTAAAGATAAATTTGTTTTATTCTTTCACCCACTATTTAAAAGGATTTTTCACATTTTTATCTTCTAAAGGAATTGTCAATGAGAAACTAAAACTGCGTAGACTATACATTAAAATCACTTTAGTTTTTAAGCTGTCATGAACTGTTTCAAAAAATGCTAAGTTGCTATTGTTTAATGTCTGTCATTTTATAATGCTTTAGAAGTTATCTATCCTGTAAAATTATTAACTGATGCTAAAATTGCCTTGTAAGTATTAGGACAATAGCAATTTTGTAACAGCTGGGACACTGCCAATGTAAGATAAGTACATTTTGCTCTGTAGATTCATAAAGTGCTTTGAAATGGTTTGTAACTGATGGATGGATGCATTTTCTAAGTGTAGAAAGCAATATTTTGTAGAGGGAAATGGCTTGAAAGCTGACACACATGCATGCAAATGCCATTCTCTTCAGTAAGTAATTTGCTTTTTCTTTCAAAAGCATAAATGGCATAGTTAGACACATTATTTTGTATATTGCACATAACAATACAAGATGCACAAAAACAGCAAGTACAAAACATTTCATATTGATAGAGGAACCCATGGCTGTAGTATATGATTAGCATAAATGTATACACACTGAAGAAATGCCTTCAGGATTAAAAAGTAAGGCTGAAAACAGGAAAAGTTCTTCTAACTTCAAGAAATGAAAATATTTAGAATGTACTTTTTATTTCTCAGCCTTGTACCTTTTAAAATTAATTAAGCCGTGTAGAGTCTGAATGATGCTACTTATGCTCAGTACTCCATCTGACTCCAATGGCCCCATATCAAGTTTTTATTTTGAAGAGAAATCAGTTAAATAAATCCTTAAACTGCATGTCAATGAAAAAACCCAGGAAGATATTACTCTGAAGTACAAGTAGGTGCAGATAGTATAGATCAAATCTGTTTTCTTACAATTTAAGAATTATTAAATATTAAAAATTATTTCTGATTTATATCATCGTATCATAATTGTGTTTTATATCATTGTATCATTTAGAATGTCTGTATTGTAAAACCAATACTAGTGATGAAAACTTTCTGCCAGCTTTTATAATGATCTTTCATGTTAAGCTAGTGTTTGAATTCTTTGCCCTTGGAAATTTACACTCCTACTCCGCTATCCAACCTTGAGGAGTCCCAGCCTCACTGAACAGCTGAGAATAATACAGCTAAGGCTATACTGAGTAAGTGAAGGAATCTCAGTCTTAGTCTGGAAAATGGTCCCCAATGAAATCTTTGGAATATCAGCTTCAGCAGGTCTACTCAATATGATTAGTGTCAACATGTGGCCTTTTTGTTTAAAGAAAGGAACATTGCCTTCATAGTATCTTGTTAAATTTCTCATTCAACAATTATTGTAATCATGACCTCTATTGTTCATCATTCCCACTAAAATTTCTGCTTCTACATCAGCTTCTTTCTTAAGATAGATATTCCCATTAGATACAAAACAGCCATTAATCTTAATGGAAGCTCTGCTCAGAAATGGAGTGAGAAAGATACCCAAGAGGTTTTGTCATATCTTTAAATTCAGTAACAAAAAAATTGATTTGAGCTAAATTCTGATAATGAATGCACATTGTTGAAGAATTAAAATTTAAAATATATTTACATACTTTCTGAATTTATATTAAGAAGAACTGAAACAACACTTCTACTGGATTGTGTGGCAGATTTCATCCTGCATCCTAAGAAATGCTGCTCATTTTGTGATACTGTAGGAAACAGAATAGGGTGAATAGCTCATAGAAACAGCTTTTGGGTCTTTTTTTTTGCTCCTTGTGTGTGAACAGATGATGGTTTTTTTTTATAAAGTATATATTTTTTTTTTCAATATAAAACCATTTTGTTTTTTTGTTTGTCCCTTAACTTTATATTTAGAATTCAAAATTTTAACAACAAAGTTTACTAGTGACCACATGGCTTTATCTCTGTTTCTGGACTTGATGCCTGTAAAATGCGTGAAACAAGAACTTGAAAATGAGCTTTTTCACAAGCTTAAGCTGTTTAGAAAAATTCTGAAATTTGTTTGTATGTTTTTGAAGTATTTGAACATCTCTTTTTAGAATTAGTTGTCAGATTTTGTGACTGCAAAATTGTGGCAACATTACAATACAGCTACATGTGACTGATAAGAAAAATAAACCCACAATCAAAATTAAAAAATCAGTCATGGTAATTGTCCTTCAGAAGACACAGTTATTCCTTTGTGTGTTAAAAATGGAATGAACCTATTAATAATAGCAATATTTTGTTTTTAACTGAAAATCCTGATTGTAGTTCTTTAAAAGTTTATCTTATAATACTTCTTTATTTTGAAGGATCAGAAGAGAATGTGAGAAAAACATTTAATCAGAAACTGGCAAACAGTCAGTACAGTGGCAAGAATTTGATGGTAAACAATACTTCTCCAAAAAATTGCCAGATTGAAAGGATCTGATAACTCCCACCTCTAGGAGCTACTTGGACAATTTGCAACTATTTTTAAATGCTTGTGTTTTTAGAAACAAATTGTAATACAGAACCACAAAATCATTTTATGAAGAGTAAGTTAATTATTTATCTGTATTGTATCTGCCCTAAGGAGAAAATTCAGAACACAGAGTATGTTTGTCAGCAGAGATTATGGTTATAACACATCAAAACCTTCTGTGATTTTGCTAGCTGGTGTGACTGGAGCCCATAGGTAGAAACTGTGCCTTTGAAGTCAAAGCATTTTTTTAATCTATAAAATATGCAACTTTTCAAACATCACCAGAATGAGCTGAAAATACAACCTATTCAATCAAAAATATCCTGAAAAGAGGATTTAGGTTTGCACTGCATTACTTCAGTAACATTTTAGTTTCCTTAAAAGCAGCATTCAAATAAAATCGATCTATGGTTTTGCTACAAAAAACACATAATTTAGATTGTTTCTAAAAAAAACCCCAAAATGCTGTGCTCTTGAGGAAAGTATATGGGATAGAATTAAAATATAAAGAGATTTAAAATATTACGTTAATTTTAGAAGTTGCAATTTTCACTTTTCTTTAAGTGAGAGAAAGTGTAACTACTTGGGACGAAAATGAGAAGAATATGTTCATTAATATTTTCTCTTCTATTATATTTCCCTTATGTTTTCCCGAATTGGTGTCACATTTTCCCCCTGCATGTTTACTTCATCCTTCGTAAGAAAACAAATGGACAAAAAAACCTTCCCCAAAGTAGGTAAGAAATTAAAGTTTGATTTCCCCACTTAATCATTCTTCTAGGAATTTTTTATAGCTCTGTGTGTGTGTGCACATATGAAAATAACACATTACACAGGATCTTGGGTCAGTCCTATTGCTAAGTCATGAACATGAAAAAGTTCTTTAGGCACAAACTGTTCTTAATGTTCTTGAAAGATGATGCTAAAGCATTTGTGAATAACGTAGAATAAGATTATGTTTTATTTGAACAAATAACTAATATGAACAAATATTTTGACTATTCTGCCTTCCTAGAGGATGCATATTGACAGTGTGTAGTTACCACACGTAGTATGGGATGCATATTGACAGTGTGTAGTTACCACATGTAGTATGGTGGATTCACAGATTTGACAGAGTTGGAAGGGACCTCTAGAGATCATCTGGTCCAACTCCCCTGCTAAGCAGGACTGCCTAGAGCACATCACTCAGGACTGCATCAAGGAGGAAAAGTCCATATTTGGTTTTTAGGTGATGAAGCTACTACTTTACTTAGTAGTGCTAACTAGAGACAGAAATTAGACATCACACTAGGAACACAAGCAATTCTGTTGTCCCAGCTTTCCATTCAAAACAACTGGAAATTCTTTTGCTTAATCTCATAATCAGCTTGAAATACCTGTATACCGCAAAAATCTTCTGACTCCTAAATGTTGGGTTTTTTTACAGCATCCATGATGTTCACATTAAAACTCCCTTTGAATCTTTTGAAAAAGAAAAAAGGTGGCTTAATGGAAATAGTATAAATAACTGAGACTTGCTGCTCTTTAGGGAAAAAAAAGTTTACAAAAAAACTCTTCATGAGCATTTGGCCGTGATTTAGGGACCACTTTGATTTCTTCAGCTTGCTCTATTGTGAAGTAGATGGGATCATTTTCTTCTACACAATTTCTGCAATTCTACCTCACTCTTATTTTAGCACATAATAAGGAGTCAAGCATTCTGAGGGAGCAGGTTATACAGAAGCATATTTGCAATAGTGATTTGAATAGGTTTTATGTAGTCTAGCTATCAAGACACAGTAACCTTTAATCATAACAAGGACTGAAGTGAAAAAAAAATTTTGGTGATACTCTGTAGAAAGCCCTTGTTAGCCACGCTCCCAAGTCCATCATTCCCCATTTCGTACTTTGGGGCTATGACTCAATAGCTAGTATTATGAGACTGAGATGAAACAGCAAGATAGTTGTAAATAAATCATTACACACAAAATGTTTTCTTTTCAAAATCTGATGGTATTGGCAACCAAAAGCTTTACTTTTAGTCAACCATTGGCAGATACTTTCACATTTTAAAATTATAAGATCTGCGAGGTTCTGGCAGGTTTCACTTACCTTTTCAAATTATATTTTATAAAATTTTGCACATCTGTCATACTTTTTATCAACTTTCTCTTTTTTTTATAGCATTTTGCATGCACTAAGGAATTGACTCTGAACATTCTCCAAACAGGCCAATACCTAATGTCATAATCTTTTTGCAAGATAGAGAAGTAGACAGCGGTTCAACACTGCTTAGTTATGCACAATCTGTAAAATGATGAACCCTTTAACCTTCTATTAATTTACACATACATTGACATGAGATTGAGATGCTCTGCATAGTATATGTAGCATTCAGTCTTCAGAAGACTGGTTCTTATTCAGGCTGAAATAAGGTATTAGTGATATAGTTTTGGTATAGTCTGTAGAATCATAGAATCATAGAATGGTTAGAGTTGGAAGGGACCTTAAAGATCATTGAGTTCCAACCCCACTGCCACAGGCAGGAACACCTCCCACTAGACCAGGTTGCTCAAAGTCCCATCCAGCCTGGCCATAAACATTTCCAGGGATGGGGCATTCACAACTTCTCTGGGCAACCTGTTCCAGTGTCTCACCACCCTCACCGTGAAGAATTTCTTTCTACTATCTAATCTAAATTTCCACTCTTTCAGTTTAAAACCACTACATCTCATCCTATTGCTACACTGCCTGATAAAGAGTCCCTCCTCATACCACCATATGGTGGTATAGTCTAGATACTTGAGTCAGTAGGAACCATTTAGTGTTTACGGTAAGGCAGAAAAAATTTAGAAGCTGCTTTGAGATTCTTCTGACTTAAAGTGCAGCTTGTGCTCTCACGTTGCCATAGTCAGAGGCAGTATGTCACCTGGGATTGCTCTCCAGGTGACTATTTAGTTTATTAGATACAAAGCCACAAAGTAGAATGACTTATTAATTTCAAGGATCTTCTGAACTTGTTAAGCAAACCTGGTACTTTCCCTCCTTCCCTCCCTTTCCTTTCTCCCTCCCTCTCCCTCTCCCTCTCCCTCTCCCTCTCCCTCTCCCTCTCTTCTTTTCCTTCCTTCCTTCCTTCCTTCCTTCCTTCCTTCCTTCCACTAATATAGTTGATGTTCTTCATTTTTCCCTTGCTCCTTATACATATGCTCATTTACTATTTGACTCCTTCTTCAGTTATTTGCTTTCTGATCTGCTAAAACAAATGTGGTTTTGTTGTTGCCCAAATGATGTATCAATTGGGATGTATCCAAATGATGATTTATCAATACTTTCTTGTAGTTTTACTTACAGGTTGCAGTTTTCCCCTGCAACTTACAGGTAGCATAATTTAACAAATTACTGAAACAAAGAGGAGATAAAAATATTTTTAGGGTAAGATAAATGATAAAATAATCTATATCTACATGAGACTAAGATTATACTACACAAGTAGTATCTGTGTAGTATATTTTTCTACATTACTGAGTTGAATTTTCAAAAAAATAGAGAATTTATTCTTGGAAATAAAGAAATATTTATTCTGATAGTTTTGTAAAAGTGAAAGCAGATATTTCACTGTACTGTATAGCTGATAGAGATATACTGGGCAGTAAAACATCTTTACAGAACTACATGTGAGGATATGTCATGATTTCAGATGTTCTTATCATGAAAGGGACTGAATAAAAGAAGGGGATTCCATATACCTCATTTCAGCGCCGAAATGTCTGCTTTGTGTCAGCAGAGCACATGGGTCACCCCAGCCTGAGGGTCGTCAGCTGACAGACAGAAGAGTGAAGTGGGACTATAGTGGCAAGGAAGTGGGGTTATTGTATTAAGTGGCATCAGCCACAAAATGAGAAAAAGTTGTAGGGTAAAGTTCTTCCTGATTGATTGCTGAGCAGATGAAGGTTAATTTCAATACAGTTAAGAGAGAAATGAAGAGTATGTATATTCTGGACAGTTAAGAAAATCACTTTTAGAAGGAAGAATTTGGGATGCATGGCTGTGTATTTTAATTATAGTTTTCAAAACTATAATTATCAAATGCCTTCCTTTCACTTCCTGCAAATTAGAGGTCTGAGTTGCTGAACCTGACATCATGAAAAAGCAAAAAAATTCACTAGGGATATTTTTTGTTTATCTGACAAGTGAATTAGTTTTGATTTTTTTTCCCTTGTTAGCTTTTTTTCATGAAATTCAGTGATATTTTACATACCTATAATCAATCATAAATAGATTTGCAGTTGTAATCTTAGTGCTGAAGGCAACATGAAGGCTCCTGTGCGACTGTGAAACTCTCATCCTCTTTTCAGTAGCATTATGGCCATCTATAGATGGGGTAAGTGGAAAAATCTACATGTACAAGCCCAAAGATTTCAGTTTTATTCAATGGTAGTTACAGTAACTAGAGCACCCTCCCACCCATCTCATCAAAGCCATTACATTGTAAAAGCCATCAACACATTAAAAAATTCTGCTTTTTCATGCATCTCAGGCAGCATCTTACTTGAGAGTCTCATGGTCCGTACTCTGTCAGTTATATAACTTGAGCTAAACAGTTAATATTTGCTGAATCCTTTCTTGTGCTACTGGAACAAGTTGTTCTCCCACCACCCATATATCTCCCTCCCACACACTACTTCCATTCAATTCCCCTGACAGAGTCTATTAGATTGCATGTACCCCTGTGCCTGATAATTTTTCTTAAGATTTCTGCGTCTGAAACATATCCTGCTTTTCAACGACAGAAAGAAGACGAACTCTGAATCCCTAGAGTGACAGAAACTTCTGGACAAGAGTTCCTATAAGGAACACAAAGTGGTGCTTAGAAACATATAGTGAGTGGGGAAGAGCTTCACTTCCCTCTATATGTAAAGTGATAAATATATTTTATTATATATATAATATATGATATTATATAATTGTCACATTTAAGTGTACGTATATTAAATATAGCATGTAAAATATATCACACACATATATAATGTTTTTAAGGTCACTTAAATGCTGAGAAACTTAAATCCTTTGTGGTCTTTCATTCCCAAGCACACAGAGAAGCTAAACTAAACTTGTACTGGATAGATCAAAATCAAAGACAATAGCATGTCCTTCAGAATTGAATTGACCAGTTTGTGCAACATTTGTAAGCTAGATAGCCTTTCAGCTACTCAGCCCATGGTACGCAATGTCTTTTTGATATGTGTTCATGTTTGTCTTGAGAACAAAATTCTTTTTTTGAATATCATTTTTAGTTTTGCTTCTGCAGAGGCATAATGAGCACAAGCCACTCAGTGGAATGATAATTGCCTGGCTAAAAAGATTTTGGTGTGATCAGAGCCATAGCTGGATCTTTATTTTGTGCCGAAAAACACGGATATAATCTGTTGATCTTGTGAAAAGTTGTGGTGAGGGAGAGCGAGCTGGGAGGAGATTGCTTTATTCATGTATTCTCAAATTTTGAATAGGAAACCACATGAGGATACCAAGCTGTAAGGCAATCCAGTATAGCATGTGAATTTTAGAGCAGTTAAAAAGTCAATCTCATAAAAAGAACTAAGTTCTCAACATTACCTATAATAGAGATAGTGTTCTGCTATTACAATGCAGGCTAGACTAGGCCACCTAAGTTGGTATAAGAATCCAAAGCAGGAATAAAGTACTAGATATAGTGCAGCAGCAGGTGAGAGACTCTTATAAAGCAATTTTCGTGATATTTATTATAGACCTCTAAACTAAAAAACGAGCAAAAGATAGAAAGGAGCTTTACAACAAGTTCTATATTGTAGGTTATTGTGTTTTCAGCTGCAATGAACCTGATAATGAAGTCAGCTGAGCAAGAGCATAAAGGTCCCACACTGACAAGAAAAAGACATCCCCAAGGATAAGCCAAGAGAGATGTTTTAACAATCACTACAAGTACAGTAATATACACTAGATTGTTACTAGTGACACTGAAGAAAATAATCAAGTAACCAAAAATAATGTTTAAGCTTCAAATATAGGTTCCTGGTGTCTCTGAAAGGGAAAATAAATAGAGAATTTAAGTTTAGGATTCTGAGAAAGTAATAGGGATTATCAGAAAGCACAAGCTTTGCCAAATTACAGCATGCTGACACAAACAACAACTGAGACAAAGACTATTTTATCTGGTTCTAAATTGCATTAGTGATGAAGGTGAGGAAGGGGAACTGTCTGGTAACTACCACAGGGACGGTAGAGTGGAATAGTTTTGTTGTAGTTTCTGTTGTATCATCATTAAAGATATCATTTTCACACAGATAAAGTAATAATTTTATAAAGGTAAAATTACACAAACCTGGGGTAAGTGCCTGTGAATTCTTATTTAGGAGTAACCTTTTGAATCACTGTCTTGAATGAGACTGAAGGACACGGGCCCCTGTGTCCAGCTGGGAATCTGAACTGCCTGGAATTTAAGGCATGATTTCATCAGTGATTCTGAAAAAAAATTTACTATGGGCTTGTGAAACCATGGAACTTTTTTTAAATTGGAAGTACTTATTACCCCTTTGCTTTCTGTCTCTAAAAGAACTGTGCAGCTGTTTGAAACAAAATACACTAAACCTAAAACACTCCTAGGACTTGTGCTAACCCCAAAATTCATTTTTATAAGAAACTGTTGAGTATATGACATGGCCACCCCATGCCTAAAAGGATCTAATTTAGTTAAAAAAATTCATCTTCTTTCTCCCGAACTCCACCAATTATGGATTCAGCACA
Source organism: Calidris pugnax (assembly GCF_001431845.1). Taxonomy (NCBI): domain Eukaryota; kingdom Metazoa; phylum Chordata; class Aves; order Charadriiformes; family Scolopacidae; genus Calidris; species Calidris pugnax. The sequence continues at coordinate 10,495,270 of NW_015090839.1, read as the reverse complement.
CTGTGTGTTGCATATACACATATTATTGGATATAATATTCCAGTCATTTATTGTTTCCTTATTAGGTAGATAAAGTCGGGGGGACATAATCCATTCTTATGGCCCACTGACCCTTAGAAGGTTCTGCTATGAGTTAATTTACCTGTATAGCAGCCGAGAAATTTTCTGTTTCCAGTTTACCACCAGCCTTTCTTTGCTGCATATATCTAATGTAGCTGTAGGACTTTTCTGCTACCAGCAGAACCTTTACCTGCTTTTTTCATGCAGCTGTTCTTAGAAGATTGAGAAGCATCAGCCTCTCATGGTAGGTACAATACACACTAGTGCCCAACCGCCACATATAAGAAACATACTCTGAACTCACCTCATATTTAAAGTGAAGTTGTCCTCCCCCTCTACTCTGCCCTGCTGAGGCCACATCTGGAGTACTGTACCCAGTTTTGGGCTCCTCAGTTCAAGAAAGACAAGGAGATATTGGAGAGAGTCCAGGAGAGGGCTTTGAAGATGATCAAGGGAATGGAGCTCCTCTCTTATGAGAAGACCTATTGGGTTTGGATTCCTGAAGCCTGGTTTCTTATTTTTTATTGAATGATACAGTCGAAGTGCAGAAGCTATGTACTGGTCTTTAAGATTTGCCTTTCTAGGAAAATACTTACTGATTGGATTACAAAATTACGTACTCTCTGTCCTAACGCCTTTTTATACAGATGTATGCTTGGTCCTTAGAGTTTGACTCGCACCAGAAAAAGAAGGGCAACTGAGCTGTCTCCTATATTTTACATGAATACTAATCTGGTCATAAGGCATTTATATAAAGACAGATTGGATTCACTATTTTATCTGGCCTATTTTAAATGGCAAAGAGTTGCCTCGCACTCTTCTATCCAAGTCCTATCAATGGGTCAAGATTATATGCGTATGAGTGAAAAACAACGGCTTGATGTATTGAATTAGATAACTAAGCCTTGGAGAGGGTCAGAAGTTCAAAGACAACCTTATGTTGAAATGAAGTATCTATGAAGTGTGCAGATTTTGGGCTCACCCTTCTGGAAACGTCTATTTTACAGTTAAAAGAGTACTTAGAGATTAGACATGTATAAATCAAATGCTGCAGTGTGCAGGTTTTTTTACAAAATCTAGTTCTTGTCTGTCTCAAACAATATTTTTAACAGTTTGATTCCTTAGTTTGTGTTATGTTAAAAATAATTATTTTCTTCAGGTCTTTGAACAGGATATAACAGGCTATGTCAGAATTCTATGCTGGGAATAAATGCAGAATTTTGGCAGGATGACCACTTTTATTACAATTGCTAAGGCAAACCACACGTGAAATAAAGGATCTATGTCATTTCAATTTTCAAGCCACTAAAATTTGCCTCCAGGAATCCTGAATGAATAAAAATAAAAGCAAAGTATGCTATCAGACAACTAAGTCCCCATATAAACCTGATCATTAGAAACTTCTTTTGACATGATGCAAGTGCCGTAATATGCTCACTTTTATCCCACTCCTGTGTTGGACATGGGTCACAATTTTATACCCCTTCAAAAGCTCTCAAAAAACCCCACATTCCTAAGGAATGATAGGTAATTAAAAAATTTCTACCGGTATTACACCATTCTAGCAAGAAATGCAATCACTTCTCTAGTTTTTGATAACCTTTCATGTTTTAAATTCCCTCCACATGCAAGGGAAAACCATTTTTATTCTGTTAATATTAGAAGATTCATAGATACTTTTGATTTTTTGAAAATTTCTCAAGGGATTTGATTTCAGTGCTGGGAAAATGCAGCAAACTACTTCATAATTGGATATCTTTCAGTAGGAGTTTGAAACAGTAATTTACTTTTTTTTTTTTTTTCATTTTATAAAATTTTTGCTCCACAGGCTAAACAAAAATCATATCTATGAATCCCACACACTATTTTCACAACCAAAAGGATGGATTCTGACTGTTTAACAGGCCATGGTGCCACATCCAAAAACACGAGAGCAACTTAAGCATATATGAGCTTGAAAGCACACAGAGAAAAGGCATGTAATAATCTTTTAAGTGGACTTTTTTAGCGAGACAGTCTACAGCTTAGTCTTTCTTAGTCATTCATTATTATTCATTAGAGAAGCATCTTGTCCTGAGGCAGAAGCCTGACTCAGTTGAAGTCAGTAGCAAAACTCCCACCTACTTGAATGAGATTGAGATAACATTTCTGGAGCTGTGTTCATTAAATTATTTTATTCAAGAATAATCATTATTTTTTTTGCTAAATTCACCCCCAGAAGGCAGTTAATTGCTTTACTGAGTATTGGAATTTTAAGTTTCAAGGCTGCGTATCATACAAAAACTTGAAACTTTGATGTGAAATAAGTGATTACATAGTTTGGCATAATTGCAATATGTCACAAAAAGACAAGCTGTTAAAAACTGCATTAGAGCTGGCAAAGTGAACACCTCTGAAGTACAACCAAAATGGTGTCATGCTTGCAACAGCAACACATATGTTCCAGAACATAGATTGCATCAGAAAAAATAAATGGAATTTCTTTGTCAAAGAAAGAAATAATCTGATTTTCTACCTTCACACAGCAAAACCTGTCTTTATTTATTATTGGTTATAACATTTGTATTGAGTACATTCAGGACAGGAGAGTTTATGGTGACATAGAGTTCACAAGGAAAAGGATGTAAATGATAGGAAGCAATAATATTTGACACAGAACTGATTTCAGACAGCAACTGCTGTTACTGCTGCTTAATGGTTAGTGTAGCTGATAACTACTCTGTAACTCCCCCATATAAAAACAATTTTGCATTAGTACATCAGCCTGTAAGCAACGTGTTCTTGAGCAGCATGGGTCAACTTCTGCTTCTGCTGGTGTCTCTGGAACTCCTTTTTCACTATTATCTTTAATTATATAATATTCCTGACCTTCACTAAACAAATTAATCTTAAGATTACTCTTTCCTGGAGCTATGGCTTCACCAGCAACTCTCTCTATTTCTGTATTCTACCAAATTCTTTCATAATCAGTCCTTAAGTAAGGACCACACTTGAATCTGTGTTCTCCATACATAGATGTCTATCAGCTAACTCTCTCAGTGGTTATATTCAGCCTCTGCTTTTTCAGGCAGCCCTTGTGTGGCAATTTCATGTGCTGTCTAGCTTATAGGCTTCCCAAGGTATCCCACATGACCTTGTAGCCTTTCACATTTGTCCATGGATAATATCTAGATATGCCTATAGAAAGTCAGATCTTGAAGGATGCAAAATGTACCTCTTATTTCCTTGTTTTTCTTTTGTATCTGTACTCTCTTGAGTGTTCAGAAGCAACCTACAGTGTACACTGAGGAAATCTGGTTATTAGCCAGCACTTTCAGACATGCATGTGCCAATTCTGGTTACTGTAAATAACACATAATTACTATAGCATTTCAGATAGCACACCATATTGGCTGACTTCTAAAACTGACTGGGAAACAGCATGACGGGAAGCAGTTGCAACATGCCTTATACACCACAGCTGGTCTGAAATGGACTTTGACAATTTGCAGGGCTGGGCACTTGAGTGAGCTTAAGGCTTTTCATTCATCTGACCAGACTGTAAATCAGAGCATTGTCATCTTAGGATTCTTCCCCAAACAAGCAGATCCCTTGAGAGTGAGCCTGCAAAATTTAGACATCCAATACAAAACCACGCATTCTTTCAAGCTTATTACCTGGCTTTTTGTGTCCACAGAGACTTGAGAGATACCCAGGTGCTACCTAGGCCATGAATTTTTGCCAACAGTACCTGTCTCATTTTACTTTGTGGCTGTTTTGTTCCATTTGCCTGTGCACTTATGCTAGCCATATTCTGATAGTTTTGCTCTCGTAAATTTGTGTCTCCTGGCCTTAACAATATCCTTCTTTTTCTCCCTAGAGATATTTGATAGTAGATTTTAGAACAGTTTACTCTTCCATTACCCAGGTTATTAGTGCAGCTGCTACCACAAATAGCATCATAGAGTAACCTCTTAAATGCATATACACACTAGCTCACATAACGGGTGCAGGTTCCCATTATTATCAAGAAAGTAGGCAGGTTAGTCTACGTTCAGCATAAATTACATTTATATAAATAAAATTCTGTAGAGTGGTGGCTCACAGTTTGTGGTCTTCAGGTGACCAGTTGCCAATGAAGTAAATGCTCTGCATCTCATATATTTGGAAAATCCTGTCACAAGCCTGACAATATGGATAGTACTGGGCCACAAGATGTATAAACATTGGACAGTTGTTCCAAAAAGTTCACTAATTTATGCTGCATAGAATGTCTGTCCCTCTTAGAGTGAGAGACATTTGTAAAATTTTACATTGTATATTCAACTTTTTCCCTAATGAAGTCACATTCAAGTCTTAAACTGAACTAGTGTTAATTTAGTAGTTAAATGGGATGAATTCAGTTTAACAATGTTTTATGTAAAAGCCATTCGTGTCAGGACTCTTTTGAAGCTCAGACAGGAAACTTTTAGAAACAAGACACAGATCTTCATGAGTTTTACCTGGGACGAGAAAAGAAACTTTCAATGATGGCTAATGAATAGCTTCCACATTCATTAAGTCATCTGTAATTTCCACTATACTTTTGAGAATTATTTTCCAGCTTTATGATGCTAAAGAAAAGCTATATGAATAAAGTTATATGAAAGTGAAGTCAGGTTGCAACTGCCCTGTATTTCTGACAGTACACTTCTGAATTCTCTATTTTCCTCAGAGCACATTATTTGCACATCAATAAATGGCTGTTCATTTAGAAACTGCTTCACAGAGCAGTTCATAGCAATGTTCCCTCTGTTTGCAGGATGAAGCCAATCCATATTTTACTAGCAGTTTCCCAGTTGGCAAAGGGCTAGGAAAGTAATATTGAGCATGGTGACCAAATGAGCATATAAAAATAAATGGTATACCGTCATGCATGATATGCTGGCTGAAAAATGCTTTATGAGACTTTAACTCAAACAATGAGTTAAAAAGGTAATTAGAAACCTCATAGTGTCATAGGCAACAAGAAGGAAACATGGTTGGAGAGCCCACACAGGGCAGTGAAATTAAGGGTCTATATACGCCAGTTCAAGAAAGTGTTCAGATGCTAAAATTCCTGTGTATCAATCAGTTAAAAAGGAGCCTGAAAAGAGTTTGGTTCTTACACATTTTATTGGATCTACACAATGAAAGAATGGTAGTCGATCAGTGGCAGTTAGAAGACCATTTTTGCCTTACAAACAACAGAATAAAAAGAACAAATATTTTCTTGCCAAAAGAAGATGGTTTACAGCACATATTTTACTGAATTTGGCTCCTTAGAAAACGGAGGAGACATTTAAGGCATGTACAGTAAGTTACTTCTATTTACTCTATTGGCATGCTCTTTCCTAACTTTGATTTCTTTTTTTTTTTCTTTCAGCAAAAGTTACTTACAGTGCAGCCCTACAAAACTCAAAAAACCTCTGTGTCATTCTGTATTTTTCAAATGAATTTTTTTTCCTATTCATAAACAAAAAATACTTTCCTTTGCTATACACCTTTGTCTGATTGATTAAGATGAGAAGAATGCCTTTCTACAGGGCTTCATACCAAGGAAAGGCCCAGTGCTTCAAAGAGATCCTTGCAGTTTACCTACTGTTGTGGTTTAACACCTACCAGCAGCTAGAACCACACAGCAGCTCACTCACTCTTGCCATTTTGAATGGGGAAGTGAATAAGAAGCGTAAAAGTGAGAAAATACTTGTGGGTTGAGATAAAGACAGTCTAATAGGTAAAGCAAAAGCTGTGCAAGCAAGCAAAGCAAAACAAGGAATTCATTCACTATTTCCCATGGGCAGGCAGGTGTTCAGCCATCTCCAGGAAATCAGGGCTCCATCACACTTAATGGTTACTTGGGAAGATAAATGCCGTAACTCCTACCATCCTCCTTTATATACTCCCCAGCTTTGTATACTGAGCATGATGTCACATGATATGGAATAGCCCTGTGCTCAGTTGGGGACAGTTGTCCTGACCGTGTCTCCTCCCAACTTCTTGTGCACCCCCAGCCTACTCGCTGGTGGGGCGGTGTGAGTAGCAGAAAAGGTCTTGACTGCCAATCAACAGTTAGAAACACCAGTGTGCTGTCAAAAGTATTTCTCATCCCAAATCCAAAACATAGCACCATACCAGCTGCTACCAAAAAAGTTAACTCTATCCTAACTGAAACCACACCACCTTCTGAATGTTTGAAGTTTACCTCTACTATAATTTGATAATGTCTTTAACTTGTGACCAGATAATGAGTAAAAGTTGGCAATCTATCAGTCTAAATATAAATTAAATGATCAGTTTTTGTTTTCCACTTAATCACATTCTTTTAGCAGGCCTGTACAGTTTCCACTTAATCACATTCTTTTAGCAGGCCTTTTAGTAGGAGTGAGTTTAGCCTCAGATAGGCAGCCTCGGGAATGATGTCATGTGAACGTTAGGCCTTCATTTTTCTAGACTGAGTTATTCTGTTCGAAAACATCTTCTGACATGGACTGTGAGTTCACTCCCTGGACTCCTTAGCACCTCGTGTTCGCTAGCATCAAGTTTGCTGAAGGAATCATTTCTTCTTGTCATCACACTGTGAAGAGAGAAGAAAGTCTACATGTATTACCATAGAATCTTTGTAATGTCTTGTTTCTATCCACACAGTTACTGTAATAAGGAAGTACAAAACCCTAGAAGAGTGATGGCCCATTATTCAAGAAAATATTTAAAGGAGTGATTTACAGAGTGTGAAAATTCATAGAGTTTGTATATGTGCTTGTGGATATTCAAACCATTCACAAAACAAAGACATCCTATAAGTTCAGTCATAGGTCTTCTCTGTTAGAACCTCATGCCTGAGGGTGTAAACTCCTTGTAAGAATATACAAGACTTTAGGAGCAGAAACTGTTGGTAGTGTCAATGGTTCTCAGCAGTGTGCCTTGGTGGTTCAAAAGGTCTGGTTTATTAAAGATTGCTCGATGTAGAAACCACAGAAGTGCTGTCTTTCTTTGTTATAGGAAAATAAATCTTTCCAGTGATGATCTATAAAACTCTGGGGACTGTGTGTTTAATACTTTTACAACTTCCCTAATAATATGTATTGGTCTGCCATTTGTTATAAGGTTTAAATGTGTGCAGTCAAAAGGGAAATGGAATGAAACTTACATAGGATAAAACAATCTATGGCTACATACAACACAGGCCTAACTGTACAATATTCAGGAAAGTATACCTCCTGCCAATTCACCTAGACATTTTGTCATCTTTTAAACTTCCAGCTTGTTGTATGTAATCATTTTGATGAAAAATGTTTACAATATAGAATCCATAAATAAAAATACTGTGTGTGCTAGAGCAGACATTTCCAACTTACCTCAAAATATGTCAGACATACAGTTGCTAAATATTGATGTCCTATCACATTCAATATAACAAAAAATTGCAAAGTATGTTACTACATTCATTTCCACATCAATTAACAACATAAAACCTTGGCCCTATACTTTAGATAGTTGAAATTATAAATTGTTAATACAGGTAACAGAGTATAACTGGAACATTCATTGGTGTGAATTGGTGATGCCTTCTTTTTTAGTCCCTTGTACCTGTAAATCATTCCAGATAACACATCTTAAAACTGAAGTGACAGGACTGACGAATGAATTCACACAGACTTAGTGTAACTCTTCACACTATATTCCATTGAGTGTTGCAATATATGTCAATTAATATTGCTTCTTTACCTTACAATAGTTTGAACACATTATGTTCTTTCCAAATTATTTTGAGAATTCTGTCATTTAATAGAAATAAAAATCTGAGAATATCAATTGTCTTTTACATCTCTAGCATCAGATAACAACTTATCCAGGTGTCAACTCTGAGATTTTCCAAAATGGTATTTCTAAAATAAGTATGATGAAAAGGACAAGTTGGCTCATGTTAATTTTTCAAGATGACTACAGTAGCACTTAAAAGAACTTAGTTTTCTTTTCTCTTATATATATATGCCATATAATCTTTTTTTTTTTTTTTTTCCTTTCAAACTGATATCCACTAACTGCTGTAAAAGCTTTGGTAATTCATGCTTTGTTAATCTGAACACTCCATAATTGGCACATAAAAATTCTCAGCAAAGGCTTAATAGAAGAGACTTGCAATGAGGTCTCTTACTCAGACTCACTTTCCTTAAAAGATAAACCACAAGGATCACTCTTATAAAAGTGGTATTCTAAAAGCATGATTCATGTAACATAATAATAATTACTCACAAAAATTAAATTATATTTTACTGTGCATTAAAATTATTTATTTACTTGCCAGTTTGCAAGACTCATAAATTTTTTCCTTAAAAGAAATGCAACCTAAAGGATGGGCCAGCAGACGACACACAGAATACATAAATTCTGTGTAAGACCCTAAAATAGTACTGAAGTAGAACAGTGTCTATATTCTCTGCAGGAGTTATCAGAACTAGTAACAGTTTACTTTATTATAAGTACATATGAGTTAGTTAGTAACATTTCATACTACAGAGTTTTCTGTTCTCAATAACATCTCAGGTGATGTTCTCTGTGAAAAGTGATTTCACAGTCTCATAAATCTTTGCTAAGCAAGATCACATTGTGCAATGCTTAATTATTATAAATGATTTCTAAAGACAAAGTGCTGAATGATGAACAATTTGAGAAGTCGACTGAATCACAACAGCTACAGCAATGTTTAACTGATGATATATAGATTTTTCCAGGTTACAGTAACAAAAAGAAAATATCAGGAGCAAAGGTGTGCAATAAACACCATCTTCAAAAGAAATTAACAGAGCTCTAGCTCAAAATCTTGGCAGAGTCTATAGACCATAATGTGCAGTGTCACTCTTTGAGGCATACAGTCTGCATGTTAAGTCTCACCATAATCTCTGTCCATACTGTCACAGTGCACTTTGAGGAAATGCCTAGGAGCTGCATTTGACTTACGGATAAACTGTGAGGATCTAATATATAGGATAAAGTACAGGAAATCATGCACATTAATTATATTATACAATTTAATAAAGGAATGTCATAACAGGGCACTGACAAGATTTCCACATCATTTGAAAACTTTTTTAACAAACAATGCATAAGTAAAGTATCAGTTATTTCTCTGTTTCTACATTTTAAAATATTTAAAGCACTAAATATTTTAAAATAAGGACAAACTTTTAACCTTTTTTTCTTCCACGAAGGCTGATTGACTGATTTATAAATCCTATCACAAAATGACATTTCCTATTTTCCTAAAGAGTTCATTAGCATTGCTTATATGTTTACATTAAAATAACATTTCTTTGCACAAAAATGCTTCTATTAGTTCTATTGAGTTACCATTTTTGCAGCTGTCACTGACACTGACTTGCACTACAGCTTTGATTTTTCAGGCTCTCACAGTTCTAATGATAACCAGAGGGACTAATTTGAGTAACACTTTTAAATCAGAGCAAACATACAATGCTAAGTAAGCAATTAATAGAGATACTTTCTTCCTATAATAAAAAGCATTAATATAGTGTTAGCTGTTCTAAAACTGCTCAACATAAATAACAAATGTATTTAGATAGTTTTAGTAAGTATACTTAAAAGTATTTCTCTGCAAGTGTGGCAAAAATACTAATGGTTTGAATAAATATTAAGATAGTAAAATAACTCGTGATAATAATGAATAAACATGTAGTGTTAAATGTTCTTACAGTATTTCAAACATTAACTCATGCTGCATAAACCAAAATTTCATACTCATCTCAGTCCCTTATATATTACAACTTTAACATCAGTGCATATGTCATTTTTTTAAAAACAATCTCTAAATTGTAAGGAAATGAAAAGTTAAATACTTAGTATTGGGTTTTGTTTTTTTTTTTTTTTTACTACAGTGGGAAGTACATACATTCAGTACATATTATTTCCTCCCTGCTCCTGAGCAGCTGACTGTTAATATTTTATAGCAGGTAGCTGTGCACTGAAGGATTGCTGAAGGGTCAATGGAAAGCTGGAATCCCTTGAGCAACAGAATTAAGAGTGCAGAAATTTCTATAATACCTTTAATTTTGATGACAGATGACTCCTTATCCTATCAAGTCCATACAACACTGACAATATGGGCTAATATCTATTTCCGGTATCCAATTAAACGCAGAACTCTTGGTAAGACAGAACATTATATTTACAATGATAGCTCTTTAACTCCTTCTTAGAACAGCTCAATATTTGGTCTTGAGAGTGCTGTCAATCAAATATAAAAAGGCTGCCTTCAAGACAGCTGGGTACCATTTCTAAAGAGATTAAAAGAAACCACTGTAAATACTGTTATCGAAATAGATGAGTATGTTCTACACTCCGTGAGAAAAAATATGAAGAAATAATCTTTTCCACAGCTTTTGGCTGAGACTGGAGGAAGAATGCCTTGGTGTTGCTATGTTTGCGTCCATGAAATTTAGTGCTTGGCAGGAAGCAGAGATCAATTTTTCTCAAAATTACAGAGCTTTTACCATGGCTCCTCCAGTCTCCTCAGAAGCACCTCACAGAGACCCCTCTCTATGAACAGGCAGTATTTTCATTCTTTTCTACAGCAAGTCCACTGTGTTTTCCCAGACTTTCCTGTTTGGGGTAGGAGGGCACAAAGGAGGTGAAGATTTCTTCTTAATTGCATTCAATTTACTGATCAACTTGAATGTATAGTACAAAAATCTCCCATTTTTCATCACAAACATAGAATACATCCCATTATTAATCTGAATATAAGCAAACATTTCTGATATGGTTGTTATTAGAGACATATGTAGTGTAGGGGGGATGATTGTGCATGTTTCCTGACGTGCTGGAGCCAGACAAAAATTCTGTGTAAATACTTAAGAACCCTCACATCTGTCTTGTTTGTATAAAATGAAGAGATGTCTTGTTAATTGACATTACCTTCTTTTTAAGTATTTAAAATGGGAGCATACCACTCCTTAATTATTATAAATGAAGTTTCTATTCATTAAGCATAATATTAATATTTTCCTTTTCTTTTCACTCATTACTTCCTCCTAAATATTTTCCACCTTGAAATTTTGTTCAAGTTATACACTTTAAAATTACAAGCAATTTTTTGTGTACTTAATGTTCCATATTAAACAAGTGGAATTTAAATTCTCGTTTCCTTGATGTTCTGTTTTATGTTAAACAAATTGAGGATTATGCATTGATGGTATAAATATACATATAATCACTTCTTTAATTATGCATATGATTGCTGCCTAACTTCGTAATACGTTCCTACAGTTACTGCAGAACTAAAAGATTTTAATTTTCAAGCTGTTTTTTACAATATTCATTCTCTTTCATTTCAGGGCTTCCTATTAAGCATATTTAAAAGATCTATAATGGCCCCAACATTTACTTACCTGCATACTTATTGATTTTTTGTCTGTTTTCTTTAATGTTCTTTTAATGATAATTTTAAAGCTGTTTGAAGGATGGAAATTTAATATAGAAATACTATTTAATGTGACTTCTCTCCTGTAAACGCTGGAAAAAGGGACCTGCAGCATCATAATGATTGTTTCTCTGTACCACGACGAAAAGATTTAATACTTAATACAAAAAAACACTTGATGCAAAAGCATCATCAGATTTTCAAACCTGATAAAGGCGGCCACCTAAGGGCACTTGTTTCCTGTCCTCCTCTTGTGTCAGTTCTGAACTGAACTAAGCAGTTTTCAACCTAGAAAACTCACGTCATCCAATAAACTGTGACAATGCATGTTTCAAGTTTTTGTGCATTATATATAAGGACAGCGCCTTAGCAGAGCAGTGCTGTGGCCCCTTCTCTGAGGTGTCAGGCACCTGCCCCCAGGTGCAGCTGTGGGTGGAGGGCAGGAGGTGTTAAAGGGAGGGAAGGCCAATCTGGGAGGGAGTGGGTGGGACCAGTTCAGGTGGCCCTCAAGGAGGAAAGGCTTCTGAGCCTACTGCTGCAAGGGGCTGAAGGCTACAGAGAGGAAGCAGGTCTTGAAGCAGAAGGCTGGGTGGTGGAGCTGAGCCGTGATGTTTCAGCAGGTATGGTGAATCTTAACTGACCATATCCCATTTAAGGTGTGCCAGACAATAAATTTTAGCCTGCTATGACTAGCAGGTGGTAAGCTGTGCTGCAGGATGCTGTTAGTCCCAAAAGGAAGAGTTGCCAGTTGGATAGGTAGAATCATGTCCTTCTTAGCTTCTTTTCCCTCAGAAAGCCAGAGCTGGCCATCTACCAGCCAGGTGGCTGGGACTGCAGTGGAATGAGATGGCTGAACTGACCTGCCTGCTGGCTGTTGTTGAAGGGGCAACACTGTGCCCTCCCCTTCTCCTGGCCATGCATTTTCCCTTCTTCTGCTTTGTTGCCTGGTGCTTCTCTGACCTCTCTCTGAGCCAATTCAGTTCATTAAACCACTGGCAAACTAACCCAACCAAAAAAGCAAATAGCTTTCTGTTGAATTAATGAGTCAGTTTACTGAGGGGTCAGATTTATGCCAGAGCTGGAATGTGAGGGAGAGGAGAATGGGACTGCTCCTTTTGGCATCAGAAAGCTGTTAAGTCTGCTTGGTTGCTCCTGAAGCACAACCCTCCGACTGCAGTGTGACAATGCAGATAAGGCCAATCAAAAGGCTAACCCCTGCTGAAAGGGATGTTCCTACTTCCTTCCTCCCTGGCCTGGCTTTGTGCTTCTCTTGGCACTAATGCCTATTTAATCCTACCACCAGCTAGTTTGGGGGAGATTACTGCATTCTTTTGTTTGTTGGGGTGGCTTTCTAACCTACTTGCTGAGGGGTCAGATGGTGGTAGGGAAGTAGTGGGAATGAGTGGCTGGACTTCCTCTTAGCATGTCAGTTAGCCTTTGAATCGCCTTAACTGCTTTGTTAGGCTGCACTCTGCGGTCCTGTTGGCTAATTATTGGGAGCAGCTGAATCCCAGAGAAAGATGAAAGCGAAGCGTGCGGGCCCTGGGTGCTCAAAGGAACTGTTAGTGTATAGGTGATGACAACTGATGAAGACTTGGATGGTTCTCTAACCAGGCTGAGGAGGTTCAAATGAGAAAAACTCTCATTTGGGTGACTGAAAGCTGGTAGAAGCAGGTCATGCAGCAGAAACGACAACTTTTGTAACAGATAAGACTGGCTTCATTACCAGACAGCAGTTGCGTGGTAGCAATAGTTCACTTAAGTGAAGTATGATTTGTAAAACTGAACTTAATACAAGTATGCATGTGTATACACATCTATATGGGCTTACAAGAACGCCAATGACCAGAGTCCGAAACCTCAGTGAGTTTTGGCATTTGAAAGCTGGAAATATGCATGTGTTTCACTTATGTTGAAGTGGATGTGGAAATACAGTATCTGGGAACTATCTTGCTAACTTAAATTTGATTCTGGACTGCTCTTTGGTCAAGACATCTATGTTTAAATTGACTATAAATTAAGAAAACCTCATGCTTTTTTAATATTTTGCATTCAAGAACCAAGTGAGGCCATGAACTGTACAGAGCTTGTGTTTGCTCAGGTTCTGGTTGGGGGTTATGCCAAAGGCAGTGTGTGTGGGTTTGTTGTTTTTTTTTTTTTTTTGACTGGGGAAAACCACCTTGTTACAACTGGTTCACACTTTGTCTTGCAAAACCAGGGATAGATTCACAAATTTTTATGTACTAGTCTTTACCAGATACACTTTCTGCTTATATGAGCACCCACCTTTTCCTTGAGGACTCTTTTGCCCTCTGAATTTGTACTGCATAACCCTGGCAGTTTTATGTACCAGACTGGGCAGGCCTACGCTCAGCCACTCATACTTACCATGCAATAATGGGCAAACTTAAAAATCAGGTGTATCTACAACATGGAGTAAACATGGTCTTGAGTTTCTTTTTTATGTCTGCCAATTGTTTATAATACACTTGCTATGAGTGAATCTAATGGTGGATAAGACTCCAGATAAGGCTATACATTACAATATGCAGATTCTTCACTAGTAAGTTACTATGGGACAGGGTAGTTCTCCATACTCAGCCTGAAGAGCAGCAGATGTGCATAGCAGCTCCTGATAGCACAGGACCCACTTCTGCTTTTGCAGGCTTGCAGTTCACCGTAGAATGGATGAGCAAGATGAACTGTTGACCTGAAGAAACTGGCAAGTGTTTTTCAGACCTGTCAGCATGCCAAGCCCAGAAAATAGAACTATTGTGTGTTAACTTTGGATTAATTATTTTCTTAGGATCCTGGAAAGGTAAAACTCTTAATAACTGTGCTGTAGGACAGGCTACCACTCTGGCTGCCGAAGACAGACTTGATAACATGCACTGAAGTAAGCAAGTGGGCCAAGCACGCTGCAGGAGGGTGTTAGAAGATTCTTGTGTCAATATTCTTGTATTATAGTTTTTGAGACAGATGTATTGGGGGTGGATGTTCTGTGTATAGGTTAGTTTAAATAGACTTCAGGTAAGACCCATGGTGAGGATAGCTATACAGATAATAAAAGCAGAGCTGAAGTACCTCACTTGGTTGCCACTCTGGCATGAACAATCTGTATGGACTTAAATTATTAACACATCTAATGTCCCTGTATCCAGTGCATGTACAGAACCTTACACATTGATTATTTTTGCAGTGGATGGTTTTGAATTCAATTGGTTCTTTTATGATGCAGTTTGGTTTAGGTTTAGGGTGATGTTGTTGTTCTGAGCCTAAGTGCCTCTCAAGTCATGCTACATGGTGGAAAATGAATGTATTTATGGTATGCACAGCAATATATGGCAAATGTTCTTCAGACTTACTGAGACTGAGCATGATGATAAAATATGAATTAAAAAAAAGATCTGTGCTTTGGTTAGCTATCAATAAAACAAAAATGATTATATAATTAGAAACTAGGAAAGCAGTTTTAGCCTTTGCAGAATTAGACTTGGTTTGGAAGCCACTTTTTGCTTCTTGACCCATTGATGTGATGTCGGAAAGGTCTGGCTATCGACATAGGACAATAATTACAAAAGTAGTTGTGCTAAGGCTATCAAAATGGAGTTTGTAAGTGTGACTGACTAGTGAAAATATTTCAGATCTCTCCCCAGAAAGGCACGCTTACAATTTTCAAAAGTACCTAAATGACTTGAAGCTTCAGTCCTGCTACTTTTTACTGAGCTTATGTTTCTGGAAATGTTACCAGTCTCCATAACAGAAGCATAAAAAGTGCTTTTACTCCAATAGCAGTAAAGGATATGATATTTTATGTTACAGATTGCAGTTTCTGAGACCTTCAAAGATGTGTGTTTTTTAACAGTAGGGATAGGAGACAGTGAATGAACCCTTACCAATGCAGCTCACAACAGAACTAGAAGGATTCCAGAAATGCAAGACGTAGAACCTTCAAGTCTGCCCCAAACTTCTGTGACATGCAGACTGTGAAATAAATTGCTGGAGAGCATAGTGCTTTCCCATGTTTCAGCAAAAGCTTGGCAATTAGAATGTATCAAATGGCTTAAAATATGCACCTAGCACATATGTCTGATGGCTGTCAGAATTCTGTTTTATTCAGACCTAAAATATATTAAAATCACTTGGATAGGTGTGACATTTGGTCATTTATTTCAGCATCCTTTGGTTTACAACTTATACTGTTCCCATGAGTGCAATATACTTGCCACATAATAATAAAGCTGATTTCTTTAAAAAAAAAAAAGTGGCATTGCTATTTTCATGGTAGTAAAATGTTTGCATATATTATCTGTGAATCACCAGAGAAATCCTAGGTGAAATAATTCATATACTGGAATTTAGAAAGGAATAAAGCTACTGTGGAGAGAAAAGCAGAAGATAGGTTTATAAGGATGTGGCAAATAAATATATTGGAGGAAGAATATATCTATGTGGGTGGATGCATATATAGTTTTTGAAGTTCATATTCAAACTCTGCAAATAATTGATTTTTCAGGTTATTAAAAATTCAAATTCAAATACATTTTATTCAATGGCTTATGTGATTAAAATTTCCTTTTACAAAGGAAAAAGGAAATAGAAGTGTTTTGGAAAAGAGTTAACTTTATTAAGAGTTCCAGAATGTAGGTTTTGATGCACTTGCAGTATTACCAAAAAGACAGACTTGATTCTACTACAGGAAGAGATGCTTTCCCTTTTGCTTCATAGCCCAGTAATGATATCACTTTTGAAGCCATAAACGTCTGATAAAATTCCTCTGATCTGATACTCTTGAAAATGATGAAGGTTTTCAGTTTTTATTTCAGAGACAGGAGGTACCTGCTGATGTGACTTCCCAAAGAAAAGATTGACAGGTATTCAGGAGCCCTCTGTGCTCAGATGACCTGGGTAGCCTGCTCCATGAGGACTGTTTTGTCTCAGTACACTCTATTCAGAGCAGCAATTCTATTTAATTGCATGTTTCCCACTTTCAAAGGGACAACTTGGTTCTAAAGGGGAAAAGGTTTGGAGGGAAGGATATGAATATGAGGAATCTCTTCGGACTTTTCTGAGGAAGCTGTACCCTTTTTCAAAAGCACACATGGAAGTTGGACCTAGAAGCTAGACTACATCTGTTTCAAATAAGTGATTCATGACCTCAGGAGTCCTAAAACTTGTTTATTAACAAACAGTAGGGGAAAAGTCCCTTTTCATGTCTGTTGATTTTCAGCCTAGGCCCTAATTTCCTTAGTTTAAGTACTTGAGGCAAAAATAGTGAATCAGAGCACCTCAATGTTTTTTCTCACCTTTATTCTGGTTGAAGCTACCAAGGAGTCACTTGGAGCTTTGTCTCACTGCAGTGGGAAAAGTGTTCTGCCATGGTGTAACTGATGCTCCGGTTTCAGCATAATCACAGTAGTGCAGAGCATTAAAGAAGAAAAAATGTTCCCTTAACAGCCTATGCAGTTGAATTTTAGCAGGTGCTAGGTAGGGCCTGTGGACATAATGGGTGCCCTACAGAGACTGAAGTCCAGTGAGTTTCAGCTCTTCCCTTGGGGAGAGTTGCTGGCTTCTTTCTGTGTCCTGAAAGCTTGGACAGTAATCACACTGCAGGGAGCCTCCCAGTAGTTTAATTGCAAATTGTTGGGGAGTATCTTTGAGGTGCCTTTTTGAATAGGTGGTCATACTAAAAGGGGTATTATTCTTAATGCATTTTTTAAAAAAAACCCCACAAATCTACGTATGAGTGAATGCTTTCTTCGGTATGACAACTTGAAAATGTGAAAAAAGGATTCTGATTTGAAAAAGAATAAACTTTTACACTTTGGCCTATCATTTTGAGAATACCTTGACTGGAGTTGTTCTTAAAAATGGTTGTTTTGTAAAAATCATATTCAAGGAAACAAACATTTCAAAAGACATTTTGATGTTTGAGGGGGGGGAGGTGATAGTGGCAAGCAAATATTTTTCAATATATGTATCTGAATGATTGATACATTCATGGAAAACATCTATTTCAATGATTTTTTTTTTTTTCCAGAAAATAAATGCTTTACTTCCAGAAAGTAAATGCTTCGACTCTTTGAACGTTTTTTTCTTGTCCTAGAAAACGCAGCACCTTGTCATTGCTTACAAAAATCATGCTGAAGTTCATTTGGAATTAAATTTTCTACTATACTTCTGTAAAATAGTGAGGTGTTAACTTATATTTGCATTCTCAACTCATTTTTGTTTGCTTGTCTGAAGGAGAGATGACTCTTATCTATGAACAAATTTACTTCAAGTAGCCACTTGTATGTGTAAACTTTGTTGGTTTTTACGTAGAAAGTAGTGAAGAATGCCAGCCTTCGTACTTGAATGGCAGTACTAAAATTGTTTGACATTGAAGTGGTCACTTAAACTGAGCATAAAAAACTGGTATGGAGGTGTCATTTCAGTCAAACAATCAATCACTTGTTTAACTTCCAGCAAGTGTTAGTATTTTTTTCTGTTCATCAAATATGAGTTTGCTGGGTGAATTAAATAGGATTTAAGATTAGTTATGCTCTAAATAGTCTACAAGGAGAAACAGGTCAGAAATTTAGTTACTTGCATGATGAGTTGGTCTATGTGAAGATCCTCTTATCAGTGGATGATAGTTTTGTAAATGTTATGGAAACACAAGTAATGCATGAAATTATAAATGAGTACCATTTTGAAAAAAGCTTGAATAATGGAGTGATGACATGGGGCGTGAATGTAAGATTGACAGTCTTGTAACAGATCCCAATGAATATCCTTAAAAGAGCTTCAATTCCTACAGGCCAGAAATACTTCCATGCCACATCATATGCTTCCCTAAAACTTTCAAAATCACAACTTAGTTCTTTGGCTTACAAATGAAGGCAGAGTACTGTGTTGGTTTCTCAAGCCAATGGGCTATCTCTGGCCTGCCCATTTGTCCCCCTTTGCATTAGCTGGATAAACAAAACACTTCGGAAGACTGCAACTGAGTATATCTAAAACCTAACTTTTTAGTAAGTTCCACTTTGTTTATGCTATTTTCACTGTTTTAATACTTAATAGAAAAAGACAGTTTATAGTACTCTGCATCTTTAGTTGTATTTTACATGAAAATTCTAAGTTTTAAATGAACAGTCAGTTACTTGAATTTCTGTTTTAAAAATTACAAATGGTCCATTTTAATGTCTCTCCCTCCAATCTGGTCTTTCTCAACACATAAAAATATAGGGGGCTGGATTATTGCTAAAAAAAAAAAATAATCCTTCAAGCCATGGTTCATTCTAGAGGAGGTTTTCAGCTGATGAATCTAACAGTGCAATGGTATGCATAAGACTTTGTTGTCGTTATTGCAGCAAAGCAGGCTTGATTATGTGTTACAGGTGTAAGTTATCCATGCCAAGAAATTGCACAAGCAAATCTGTTGGTTCTGTCTACTGCTTCAGAGCTATTTAGAAGATTCAATTGGATACACCTTTGAGTGCCATTTCTGTAAACAGGAAAATACTTAATGTCAGTAGATGGTGCTCGAGAGTACGTAGTTTATTTTCTCGGTTTTTTGTAAGGCTGGTTTAACATCTGCTATGCCCAGAAAATGGCTTCCTTTACGCAGTACTCTCAGACATGTCCACAGATTTGATTTATTTACTTGAAAAGTTAATTCTATGGAGACTTCTACTTTTGACAGGGTTTGCTAAATGCTTCTATTAAGTCTGTTTTGTTCATTATGTGCTGTGTCTGAAATGGAACCCCATATTTGTAGGTGTGGCCATAATGCTAAAGCCAAGCTTGACTGAATCTGATCAGCTGCCTCGTGTTGATTGAAATGAAATTTCTCTCTGTAAAATCAGTACTTAGATGTCTTAAGTGCAGATGGTTTATTTTCTTTCCTTGCCTTGAGGCCTTCTTAACGCTTGTGGTTGGAGGTACCTAATTTGGCAATTTGCTACACGTCAGAAATGTTTCCACAATGATAGAAATGAATATAATATGAGAAAATCCATTGAAGAATATTTGTAAAGACTCTATTAATGGGCTAAAATGAGGATTAGGTGCTCAATGAACTCATTGGGAAATAAGAGATGTTTATATTATATTGATTAGATTAGCATGTAATATTTTAAAAAAATATTAATAGAGAATATTTTGTTGAAAATAACATTTTTAATAATGAAAACTGATCTAACTAGAGTGTTTTAAATGTTAGCTAGTATTAAATAAGTCTTTTCATATATTTGTCCTTATGGAATTAATTCATGAACACAGTATTTCACATTCCAGTCAAACTGTAGTAACAGGAGTTTACAGACAGACTGTAGCCATGTACTTCCCACTATCTTCAGCATTATTTTTGGTATTTAGCATTATTAAGAAACCAGGTATTTAACTAGAGATATTGGCTGAGGTGATCTATGCTATGAATGAGATGAAAATTAAACTGAACTAGATTAATCTAACAGCCACAATTTAAGGCTCTAACTGTATGCTTACATATGTCGGATTGTCATGTTGCAATATAATAAAGGCCCTAATCTGTCCATAACTGCATGTGAAGTACTGTGTAGCTGTTATGCTAGAACAGATACTGTTCCTGTAGTCCACTGAGGGTTTTAAGAATGGATATCCTAAAAGAATGTGTGTTTTTTCAGAGGCATTGATTACTCTCCTGGATATGCAAAACCAAAATTCTAAAAGCAAACCAAGTATTTTACATTCTCAAATTTCTGCTATGGGAGAGGGGGAGCAATTAATTTCTAAATTCTATGTTGCTCTCCATAATTAGTGTTCAGCTTTTGGAACCTTTTGAGGCTATCACAAGACTTTTTTCTTTCAAATTTTTTTTTTTCATTTTAATGTTGAAAGTGTATATAGAAGTGAAATCTCATGGGATCATGTTGCTTTTTGGTAGAAACAAAGAGTGCAAAACTTGTACATGTTTTTATTTTGAGACTTGTGAAGAAAGATTAAAAAAAAAAAGTGGAATTTGGCTTCAGTATTTTCCAGAATAATGTAACTGAGATTTTTACTAGAGACTGCCATAGCAAGATATAAACAATATAGGCAAGTGCTAATGACATCACTCAGGGAGGTTTTCTCATGCTCTTTGTCCAGCTAATGAAGTGAAGGCATGGCAGGGTAGATGATTAAATATTCATGTTTGTTAACAAAGCAGATATTCTGGATCACATACTAACTTTGTGAAAATGACTAACATTTTTTGACTGCAGTGAAGCTATCTCAATAGCATCAGCTGAAGATCCAGTTCTCTAAGTTTATATTACATTGCTTTCTACTGATCTTAAAATTCTGAAGAGTGTTTTGGGAAATGATGGTAGTGCTCCCCAGTCTAGATTCATATTACTGTGATGTAGGTATTCATTTAGAACAGTAACACCAAACAAGGAATACTTCATGCTGCAACATGGGAGTTAGTGTATAGAAATATTTTTTTTGGTTTAGAGAGAACATTTAAAAGTCTACATTTCTTAATGTTTAACACCCTGTAATTTTAAGTGGTTACCCTTTCCTAACTTTTCCCAATGATAATTTTCATTCAGGCACGAAGGTGAGGCTTTTTTAAAAAATAACATTAACAGTTTACACTCTTCTGCCACAGTAGAGAGAGAGAAAAAAAGGGATCTGTCCTTCAGTCTGTCCATGGTATAGTTAAAAAAAAAAAAGTATAAACACTGAATTCCTGAGCTTGCTGTGAGATGGAAGGTCATTAACAGGGCACTTGAGCAGATTGGTATTACAGTCAATTGAGACGCTGAAACATCCTAAATGGCCTAATGCAGCAACTAAGTGCTTCTTAAATTCCAGAACTTTTACTTGAGCAGAGCATTCATGACCAAAGTGAATTTCCATTTCCTTTAGTAAATGCTGTTTTTATATAGTCATAGTTGAAGAGGCAACATAGTGTAAACACAGAAGTTTGATTCTTTCTCCACAGCAGCACTAAACTAATTTGTTAAGTTATAAACATGAAACCTGAGTCTCAGCTAAATATATATTGTTACACATTAAGTTAATAGAAATGGCAGGAGTTTGTGTGTTAATATATACATACACTGTCAATGTGGCCCTGTCAGACTAATCAGTATGCAAATTAGAAAGGTTTCATCCTTTGGCACACTGAAGTTTTACTAGTGTCCAATAAATTCATCATTGTAGGATAGGATAGATAGGATAAATTAGATTTTGTTTAACTTCTTTATGTTCTAGAAGTAAATTTGTCAGGAAGGGAAATTCATGGTATTTGATTTTTTTTTTTATTGCTGTTCCAGTAAAAGTTCTGTTAGCTGTAATAGCTGTTCTGCCTTTAGATCTGGCAGTACTTAGTAGGAGAGCGCAAGATGTTTAGGTAAACACAAAGGTTTTGTTTGTGGGTCTGTCCATCTCATTCAAAAGTTGTGGGAGGGACACAGTTTATTTGAGGGACAATAATGAAAACATCTCCTTATGCATAAATTCCTAGATGAAAGGTGATACCTGCATGGTTCTTCATACTAAATATAAGGTCCTCCTTTAGTTTTAATTGTAGAGACTACAGATGGAAGAAAAGGACATCTAATCTAGGAAAAAAAAATCATCAGAAGCTATTTTAGCAAGGTTTTGTGGACAGGTTGACCAAGTGCCACAGCTGAGAGATAACAATAGTGAAGTCTGAAGGTTTCAGAATACTAGATCTCTATTTGGCAACACTATATAGCTGCAGTCATGCATAGGAATCATATTTCCATCAGTTAAAAAAATGTTCTTCTAAAAATTTAAAGAGTTTGAGAACCACTTTGAAAAAAATATCCTGAAGTAGCTCTACAGTGTCTAGCAGATCATATTTGCTGTCTTCCTGTAGCTTTTTGCTGTTCCTATCTCATCCCTCTATCCAAGGTTATCACCTTTGTAACAGAAGACAAAAGAGAATACATGTCTATGCCCCAGCTGCTTCAGCTTACTATCCAACACCTTGAACACCTTTTGTGACTGGGCTTGCCTAGAGATGCCGGACTGTGATTTGGAGTTGCTGAGTGAGCAGCATATGTTCCCTTCTTCTGACTGTGCGATCAATGACCAGCTCAGCAGAGAGGTAGCTATGAAACATCTGGGAAAGAGGAGGAGGGCAGGTGTACCTTAGTGTCAGTTGTTTGCCCACTTGCACCAGTCAGAGTTCTTATTCAATGTTTTGCAAATTACTTCTTACGTGTCTAACAGATTCCCATGTTATATTTTGTGGGATAATGTTGGTGAATGAGCGCAACTATGATCTGTTCTTTCCTTCCAAGTGAATCTTTCACAACTTTTTCCTAATTTCACCAAGCAGGTTCTAAATTCAGTGGGCTTCCCTTTTGTGCATCTGCCCTCCCGAAGTCTGTTGCTGTTATAGTCTTGACAAGCATGGCTTAAAGAATTTGAAAGATGAAAGGCTCTCATTTTTTAAGGACCAAAGCACAAATCCAGTGATGCACTCAGGTGTGTCAAGGCCACTCAGTGGTATCCCTAGAGGTAGTGTTTTAATGTGTTCCCCTCAGTAAGACCCTGCTCAAATGTATTGCTCTTATCTGAGGCCATATGTTGCACTAATCTGTGTAAAGGCCAAGACTAGGGCAAAGTCAGCTGCTGTTAATAGCTTTCCCTTTTTGTCTGTCTTACCAATAGCCCAGCCTCACTTGGGGAAGGCAGAGAAAGGGAGCAAAGAGGAATATCTGTCTATACAGTAAAGCAAGAGAAAGAAAAGAAACCATAACTTGCTGAAACAGTGAGACTTTGAAAAGGGTTTGGAAGGAAGAATAAATGCAAACCTAGATATGCATAAAACTCTATTACAACTTTAGACTACTTAAACCCCCTTCATAGTCCGAAATAGAAAAATAATTTCAATTTCATTGCCGCACATTTTAAATAACTTTTTTTAACAGAAAGGTCTTATTTTATTTCTAAATTGTTCTGTCACTGGATAGGAAGTTTTGACTACTGAGGTGAATAATATGACTGTGAGCACATTTTCAAATTAGTAAAACCAAAAACCAGTTTCAGTTAACTTTGCCTTTTCTTTAATAACTTGATATTCTGAAGTACTTACTACTAGCTTTTAGTTTTGAACCCTTATCTATATGTTTGGGTACTACAAATTATGATCTCAGTTTCTCAGTCTGATACATTAGCCATCATTTGACCTTTCAAAAGTAGTGTTTCTCTTTTCTGTGAAGTCAGAGACAGAATGTGTTTGTATGCAGGAAGAGTCCAACATGCACTGGAAATGGATTTATGATACGAAAATGGATCAGCCATGTGTGCAGTAAATCTACATCAGAGGTGCATCAGGTCTATGTTGTCTTTAAAACAGAATAAAATGATGCATGCCCAGTGATCCCTTGCTCTGTTTTTTGGACACCTGAAAGTTTGACCAGAGCAGCTTGGACACTTGGTGGGAAGCAGAATGCTGGAAATACTGAAGAAATGTTCAAAAAGTAATTGTGTGGTAAACAACATCTGAAAAGCGTAAGTTCAGACTTGCTCTATTTTTTTTAGAAATATTTTTAATTAGAATTCTGCATAAAGTGTTTGTGATTGTACCTGTGTAAAATTGGACTCTTCTAAAAAAAGATATGATTTTTGAAATTTATTTAGTTTTAGTTGCTCACTAAAGGGGAGGAAAGATAGATATCCAGATTAGTCAATATTCTATGCCGCAACAGGAAATACCCTTTATTATATTTATTTTATCTTCCTTTAACAGTGGGAGGAAGTCTGTGAAGGAAGAGGAGTTGATTGGCAAGATATCTATTGAATCAACAGCCAAATCTGAGGATAATACCTCTATTTGCTGTTTACCAGCATTTTGCAGATTGTAGATCTTGAGTCTAATCCTATGTTAAAGTTGGTCTCAAATCACATTGGGTTACTTGCTTATTTTGGCACAAGATTCATTTCTCAGAGGATCTCATTTCAACTATCATATAACATACTGCTTGTCTATTGATCT
Organism: Calidris pugnax; assembly: GCF_001431845.1. Classification (NCBI taxonomy): domain Eukaryota; kingdom Metazoa; phylum Chordata; class Aves; order Charadriiformes; family Scolopacidae; genus Calidris; species Calidris pugnax. The sequence continues at coordinate 10,470,791 of NW_015090839.1, read as the reverse complement.
TTTGAACTTTCAGGTCTGCATTTTTTCCTCTACTGTGGCTTTGTAGCCACCGATTAAAGCTGTAAAGTACAGTTTACTGCTGTTAATAGTTTAGTATCTTCAGTAATAGATGATATGCCTTAAAGAAACATTATGTCCACATTGTAGTTTCTCTTACATTTTTTACTTTATGTATTTTTTAAGCCAGTAAATGCTGCACATTGTTTTTCTTAAAATTTTGTTTGAATAAGCTCTTCATGAGTTGAAAAAAACTTAATAAATAAATAAAAATTATAAATATAGATGTTTAATAAAAATCTTAAGTATGGCTGCATGTCAATGAAAATATTCTCATTAGCCTTAAAATATGGTTCCTGAATCACTAATAAGCTGCCATATAACAAAAAAATAGATAAAAAACCCCTGGTGGAAACACTGGTGAATAAACCTTTGAGGTAGATTATATGAAAACATTTTAAAAGATTATTAAATGTCTTGACTCTAACCTCTTATAGTTATCCTTAAAAGAAAAGTAATTTCTGGATTGCTAGTTCTAAATGGGAAGAGTGAAGGCAGACTTGAGTTTGTCTGACAATAGCAGTATTTTCAAACCCAAACAGTAAAATAAAATTTAAAAAATCTTGACAAATTATTTTAAATCCTAAAGCAATTTTCTCTTGGATATTCACTTTTACTAAACATGGTTGAAGAAGTACAAAATCTAGTGTTCAATACAAAGGCCAGCCTGCTTTTTGGCCAGCTGTATAAGCAATTGAAAATGTTAATTTTGAAAGTGCATATTATACTTATCAGCAATCTTAAAAAACAAAAATGAAGAAAGTTCCCAGTATTTCATAAGAGCAATGTATTTTCTGCAATCATAGCCAGTTCATTTTCACTAACTTGTTCATTATTGCCTGTATGTAGCACTGATGACTCAAAAGGATACCTTATCTGTATCTGATTAACTTTTTACTGCAGTGTCTTTCTACAGGGAGAGATGAGAAACAGCTGTTGAAGGATAGAAGGGACTGTTCCCTTCTGGTAGACCTAGAGACGGTATTATCAGTAAGCAAATTCTTACCAAGTTTTTTAGGGGAACTCTGTGGTTTATTCTTTGAAGAAAACATTGCTTTTGTTTAGCAGTGGAAAAGAGACAAAACATTTGAGGAGGTTCCTTTGACTACATCATTACTACAAAGTAAATTTCTGCAGGATGATAAACTCATGTTGGGAGTAGTCATAGCCAGTTCCAGCAAGACAACTAATGAAATCATTGCTATAAATCCACTCTCAGCTCATCTCACCTATTTCTCTGAATGGTGAAATTAGAATTGTGTCTGTAAATAATTTTTGTCATCTTGTATTAGGTTGAAGTTGCAAAAAAAATTTACATGTCCATTTTTCATCTCTAATTAACTTTCTAATTACATAATCCTTAAAGCAAAGTAGAACAAATGACTGCCAGCTCACTGGACAAGGTTAATGGAGTAGTATCTCCTCTTATACAGCACACAGTGCTGGATGTAGCGATCACGCTTCCAGATTTAGAATAGATGAAAATATAACTTTAACTTCTCGTGTATGACACTTGACAATGCAACCACTCTTAAAAAAAAAATATCCCCGACTTGGTGATTTCATTAAACTAAAAGAATAGTGAAAACATCAGTAAGAAAAAACACCTGAGCAATTGTTTAAAACTAAGCACCAATTTAAATTACGTGAAGTGTAGATATGTGTTATCTTGTTTGGAATCTGAATATAATTTGGTTTTATTGGTATAGGAATTAGTATATTTAAAATTAACTAATCCTGCTTAATTTTTGTATTATAAAATTTAACACTAATCTGAAAGAAATACTACTAAATGTTCCCACTTAAATCTAGGTTCAAAAATCTGCCTTTCTCAGTCCTTTATTGTTTGATATAATTACCAAAATCCAAATGTAGGTTTTATGATCTGAAAAAACACCAGAAAAATAAGCTTAGTAGGTTTATTTCTTGGAGAGGTGCAGAATTCAGTGCTATTTAGTTACTCTCTTTAGAACATACGAAAAATAAGAACTGAGAGTCTTTTTGTGTGTGGATGGAAATATTATTTACAAAAAGTTATGGGACACTTGGTTTCTATAGAAAGGTTATGAATTTGAATAATTTTAAACAAATCAGTTGGAATTAGTAGCTTTTACAGAACCACAGAATAGCGTAGGTTGGAAGGGACCTCTGGAGGTCATCTTGCCCAACTACCCTGCTCAGGCAGGGCCACCTTGAGCTGTTTGTCCAGGACCATGTCCAAACAGCTTCTGAGTATCTCCAAATAGGAAGACTTCCCTGGGGAACCTGTGCAAGTACTCGGTCATCTTCACAGTAAAAAAGCATTCCCTGATCTTCAGAATGCGCTCAGTGTGTCTTGTTCTGTCACATGGCACTACTGAAAAGAGCCTTGCTCTGTCATCTTTACACCTTTTTGACAGGTATTTATATGTATTGATGAGCTCCCCCAAAAGAAATTAGATAAATGAGATGGTAAAATTATCTTGTAAACAAAAAGTAAATATATATCAATTTCTTGCTATATTGAAGATAAATTTATGAACTGATTTAATGTATTATTTTTCTTCTGAAATCTTCCTTGAGTATAGTCCTATTGTTTCTACAACTCTTAAATATTCTTCCCCCATATTTATAAAGTGTGAATTCTAGTAAAAAATCTAGTGTCGGTAAAGCAGTTTTAGTGCTGTATTTCCCAACAGAGAATCAAGAATAAACACTATGCTATTGAGGAAGTAGAATGCTGATGTATCATAAAACCAATTGGTCTGTATTCCTTCCTATCTTAACATCCCTGAAATCAGACCGAAGTCATAAGATCCAGGCTTTTGTACGTTTCCTTCCTGAAATCAACAGTGTCATTTCTGCATTCATTTAGCTCTTTTGTTGGACCTTTAGAAAGAGACTTCAATGGTTGGCGGAAGGCTAAAAAAGCATAGAACTCATAAAAAAAACCCCACATGTAAATAGGACATACACTGAACAAAATGTTCCTAAGTGAATACTTAATTTAGCAAATTTTCCTTTCTCCCAAGCCCACATAGATCCTGCTAGGAATATCCATGAATAGACTTTAAGTAGTTTGTTATTTTTAATTTAATTTCAATACTTGCAAGGGTGTCATGTACATATATCAAACGGCTGCAAATTTACATGCTGTTTGGAATGTGGAAGCCTCTGCGATCTCTGAGGGGCCATTTTTGTGTTCTTCCAAACCTAGTCTGCCTCGGAGGCTGGAAAATTATTTTTTTAGTGGTCCAGGTGGAAGCCTCATATTCAAGGCAAAAGCCTTACTTTGTCTATTTAAACTATTCAAAGCTTGTCTAAAATATCGATGGAGTATCCTGGTGCACCCATGAAGATCTGAACTGCTAAGTCTTGGCCTTCTGCTGGAGATGCCTTCTTGATTAAGCTCTCTCCCTTTTTTTTTATTCCCCTCTATCCATACCTTTTCTTCACTCCAAAGCCTGTGAAAAATGAATTGGGATTTTTTACCATGGATTCCCTGTGGCCAAAATCAGTTTTTCATGTTCCTTTAAGGGCTCCTGGCTTACAAAACACATATAAGGTCCCAGTATTAACACTTTATTTGCAATTCTGTTAAGAGTAGTAGTTAATTATTTCACCTCTAGGGTATCATTCTTCCTCTTGGCACTAGAAAAATGTGAATGAAAGAAGAATAAAGGGTAGAGAGCTTACAGAATGCCTGGAAAAGGCAAGCTCTCACCCACATATAAGTATGCAATAGATTATTAAAGAGCTTGGTTTCCTTTGGTATTTGTAGTTAGAAACAAAACCCTTTGTGAGTGTTTGCTGAGCAATTGCTCAGCATAACAAATGCCATCAATGTAAAACTGTGACTCCAAACTGCAGAACTCATCTAAGTCTGCTGGTGACCAAGGTAAGGCAGTGAGGTTCAAATAGGACCTATAGTTTTACAGAGACTCCTAAGAAAAAATTTAGTTTGGTGTTGCTATTTTTCATAATGGTTGTGTATTCTCATAAGTAACAGCTTCTCGAAAGGTAATGTTTTCCCTTTAATACATTTCTTTAAAAACAAAAGAAAGAAATGATAGGGGGGGAATATGCCAGTGAGAAGTTGTGAAATCTTTTTTGTGGCGAAGTACATTGTTGGATAAACCCCTGTGATTGTGGTATTGTTATAGTGCTTATTATTTATTCTATAGAAACTAGCAGCTCTGTATTTACTGAATATATAGTTATGGACTTTAGAACATTTATTTACTTGGATGTCCATAATGGATCTGAATAAACTGCTGTGTAAGCGTGCATTCAAGCGTTTTTTAAAAAAAATGCATATTGTTTACTTGATTGACCATATACAAAACCATGATAGAAGCACTATTGTTTAGCCAATACTGTTTTGAGGCCATGCCAGACTAATAAGTGAATAGGTATTCATAAGTGTTTCTAAAACATATATCATTTACCTGGTATTAGGAGTGTAGCTTTTCAGAAGTGCCTTAAAGTGTACATTACTAATGTATTTTCCCAATAGTGATTACGGTTAAACACTTGGGATTTTTTTCTATATTTAAGAAAAAGTACCCCTGAAAGTGCTTTGAAAATTTTTAAAGCTTTACTGTGAATACAAAAATAGGAGCTGCTACATCCAATAAGATGAATGTTGTTGTTATTACTATTAAGAGCAATAGCACAGTGGTGTTTAGAGGCTGCAGGTGATATTAGGGCCAACTCTGGTATGCACTGTGCAAATATACAGTTGCAGTACTTGCAGTTTCTGAGCTGATCTTTACAAATCCCATTTAGTTAACTGACTTTCCTAGCATAAAAATGTTCAGCCTATCTGCTCACATTCACAACAGATAATAAAATTTCACATTAAATAATTAATAAATATTTGTAGAGCCTGTTTCACACATACTAGCTTAATCTCTGATGTAGTTTTTCATTATTAATTTTGCAATAATATATGTAAAGATGAGCATAATTTCTCCTCAAGAAATTAGTCTTTCCCTGAAGAAGAAAAATAATCACAGTATATTCATATTTTGACATATTAAAATAGCTCTATATTTACTGAAATTAATTAAGTGTTGATCAGACAGTGGTGTTTTCTCATGTTTTCTTAGCACCAGATCCTTCAATCTAAATGTTTTTCTGCTCTGTCCCAGTGCGAGCATACTGGAATATTGTTTGGACTCTACAAGTGTCTTCAATGAGTTGTTCTAGGAATCCCATCACATATCTTTTCTCCATTTTTCTACTCACAGTTCTTCCTGTTGAACCTCAGCCTCTGCATTTATTAGTAACCTCAGGGAATATTATTTCTTTGGCATTGCAGTTCAGAATATAAGAAAAATGATCCATGCTCTTGCAGCAACATATATAAACCATATAAATATTACACATTTTTGTCTAAAGACAATTGCAAATATGCCAAGCATGAATACATCGCACTTTGTAAGGGTATGTCTGTGGCTTGTATCACTTCTATTAGAGGTATATAGTCAGTGATTGTCTGTTTTAAGATGATACCAGCTTTCTTTTGTGCATCTCATTTTCTTTAAGAATATTTACATTTTAGTTTCTGACCCTTATGTTAAACATCACAACAGCAAAGCAGGTACAAAAATAATGTCAATGGATTCATAGCTTATTAAACAGAAGACTTATTTTTGCTTAGTTCTATTTGCATATGTTAAAGGTAGAGTCATAGATGCCGATAGGACTTTTCTACAAATGGAAGCTTCAATTTGGTATTTTCTATTTCTGCAGGCTTTTGAATCTTGATGTGGAGAGTCTTGCACTCATGTTCTGTGTTTAAGCAGAGGTGATCATGCATAGAAGCTGTCATTTGTTGCAGGTACTTTGCAGTGTATAGTCACTGCCTTTATTTTGGACTAGCATTTAAGCCAGTACATGGTCCGCTTAAAGGCATGATCACCGTCATGTGGCTGGTAATGAGTGCTGCACACTATTAATTTTTCTTTCTGTTCTTACATCTTAGCCTGGAGATTCAGCAAACTAGGATCATGGAAAGTAATTATTTCCTGAATCCTGTCTATGTTTCATATCACTTGCAATTTTTTTTTTTGTTTTCTAATAGTGTAGCAGAGGAATGCCTTGCTATAGTTTGAAAACAATGGAAGATAGTTAAGTATGCATAGAAGGATGGCAAATATGGTACTGTTGTCAGCACTTAAACAAATAAACAGGATGTTTATTTGATATTTTTGTTTAATAGTCATCACCACAGATTTTTACACAAAACAATCTTGTAACCAAGAGGCAACAGGTATATCAATCATTCATTTTTATCCTCATTGTTAAATAACTGGTTATTCATGACAAATTGTTTGGTTACTTTCTGGAATTCCAAAATAAAATGTCAAGGGAAAATGCATATCAATTCTATTAGATTAATTTAATCTCGATTTCTGCATCAAATTAGAAAAGTATTTAGTCTACAAATACAGAAACACATATATAGCTTTGTTTTATACTTACAGGCAGTTTTGTATAAGGCAGTTACTGATTTATGTTGTTGCTTGTTCAACAACAAGAACTTCTAAAGGTACAAAATTGAAAAAATAAACCTACTTGATCAGGCAAATGTTTTTTCTTAAAAGTTGTTGGTCTAGAAGTAAATTTGCTAATTATCCTTGGGGATGGTGAACTTGCGTTATGGGAGGCTTGAGTGATGGCAGAGAGCTTATTGGGGGTGTCTAGAGAGCCACTTCCTTGACTTCTTCTGTCTCTCTCTGAAGACATTTTGGCAGTGATGAAATACTGGCAGTTTGTGATGATAGTCTTATGAAATGAAGTTATAGTACACACAGTATGGTTCCCTAGTGTTTTGTTGCTAAGTAGTGCTTGTGCATGTTTAATCCCTTCCTTGAAATTTCCAAAATAGAAAATAGACACCTGGAGGGAAGGAAAACTATTCATCTCCGACCTGAAATATGTTTTCTTACATTGCTAAATAAAGGACTACACAAATTCCCTTATTTACACACCCACATTATGCCAACGTACATGTTAACCTTTACAGTTGGCAGAAATTGGGAGACAGGCTGCCAGTTTCTGTTTTGTATAGATTGATGTAATCAAGCATGGCACTAAAGTATGAAATATGTAACAAATGATGTTAGAGTATATCTCACAAGCCTGCATTGCAGCATGAAAGAAGTGTTTCAGAATGAAAGAGAAAGCAAAGGGCTTATCTTGTACCTTGCTTAGTCTTGTGCACTGGGGATAAATTCGGGCCAGTGATTTCATTTCTGTTGTGAAACAAGTGTCTGAAAATTAGGTATGCAGATAATAATTTCAAAAGAGCACAAGTATAGAGGAAGTATCTTTAAAAGGGGGAGAATGAGTTCTTTTCATGTCACATATGTAGATGTGTATTATACTGGTAGAACTAAAGCAGGGATGAAGTTCTGCCCCTGCTGGAACCAGTGAGACAAATACCACTCAGATGTCTTTAATGTGATGCAGTCCTGAAGACACTTTATATCCATTCTAGTATTCTCACTGCCAGCAAAACAGCTTTACTCCACAGTGTAGATAACTTTTCAGATCTGTCCTTAACACAAGATATTTGAGACAGCCTCCGTTACTAACCTGCTGTAGTGGTGCTAAATTCCAGAGGAAAAGACTCAGCAATCACTTTAACAAGGTGCTGGCATAAGCACAGTTTCCAGAGCAAAGTAGAAGGGAATAGATACTCCTCGAAAGAAGAAAGCTATAGAAAATGGCTTAAAAAGATTGCTTTACACTACTCAATTTCCTTTTGCCATTGGAAATTAGTTCTACAATATGGGAGAAAAGCTAAGGTAAAAATTGAGGACACGTAAGTATTTCTACCCAACTGAAAGAGGAAACGAAATAAGTTTGATACTTAAAATAAAAAACAAAAGAAAATGGGACTTGGAGCGGCTCAACTCTGATAGTTTAAAGTTGTATATCCAAAATGTTTTACTGGGAGTCAGATTCTCAAATCTGATACATATTTATGAAAATAAGCAAGCTGAGACTTAAGAGCATTTGGATTTAAAAATGGTCTTGTTTGAAAAATTAGTCTACTTGTTCTTTGTTGTATTTTACTGTTTTCTACAGTGCAAGAGGGACTTCAAATATGTGTTTCACACTGTGTGGTTTTGTTTCCAGAAAATATTCTTCCTTACATGAAGATTTGGTTCAGCTATAAGGATGTAAAAATGAACTTCAGACTTTAAAGGTCAGTTTTCCTCTCACTATGATGTAAAGTGGCCATTGTGTAAATAATAGCAAGAGTCTTTAATTTTAGTTGACTATTATTTCCAGGTCAGCTTGTGGCCCCATTGTCCTCAGAGGTTTAGGTTTTTCATTTTTTTGTTTTTCTTAAAATAGTCGTGTTCTGTGACTTCAGCTGTTTTGGGAAAAGGCCGATGCCATTCTACCCCTAAGCTTTCTAGTCCAGCATAAGCCTTGAGGAGCAAGCAGAAGACAACAAGCTTGTGCAATCCATTTTAGAGAGTAGTTGAAATATCTTCCCTGAAATTGGCAGCTATGTGCCGGCCCCTTCCATCTGCAGGCACTGGTACAGTTGGCAGTTTCCACCCTGCAAAATCAATCATGCCCCTTCCAGATTAAAGACCTAAATAATGTTCATGCATTTTAAGAGCATTTTTTTAATTTCCTGATATTTATAACAACACTTGGGGAAACTTGACACCGAAATCTGTTTCCCAACTGCATTTGTTTTTCCCTCATGTATGCACACTGATTCGTTATTGCAAGATTGCTCATCAGTGCTGGGCTTTTTTTTGTTTTGGGGTTTTGTTTTGTTTTAAGACAGAGGATTAAAGCGCTCATCATCAAAACAAATATATATAAGAATGATTAGTTTTAAGAAGTGCTGAATCAGTGCTAATGATTTCTTTAAGCTTTCCAATACCGTGTTTTCAAAAGTCCCCTACAATGCTAACTCTAGCTCTTCTTTTGTTACACACTGCGAGTGAAAAATGAAACTGAAGAAGGAGGTTTTGTGCTGACCTTAGACCAGACATCTGCCAGAGCAGTCACCTAGTACAAGCTACAAGACTATGCTTATAGTTGAAAATGCTTTGGAAAGAAAAGTGCTAAATTGGTTCTGGGCCACGGGATGATTTTTCTCATTGTTATGATATGTTATGTATACTTTGCATCAGCAGCATAGCACAGGTTGTTGAGAAGTGATCAGCTGTGCAAGAGAGGAAAATATATTCCTGAAACATGCTTGAGCTATGGCACCAAACTGAACTACTGGAGGAATGTTAGGATTTAGTTCTTCATTGGAGGTGCTTCTTGGTGCATTGACCTTTGGAAAAAAATGCAATAAATGTTTAATTTCATAATTTGAATTATGCAATTTCCACAGAAATTAGTTTGAGATATCAGTTGCAAGATCAATTTGTCCTGTGCTATCTTATTACTCTAAAATAATGCTTATACCCACCTTGGTCAGATTCTTTCCTCTCTGGAAAGAACATATGAAAACTTGCAGATTGAATATCAATTGAGTGTGGAATAAAGGGCATATCTTGCATTGATAACTGGCCCTGCGTTGATCCTTGCACATTTCCACCCCAAGTTCAATCTCTGGGCTGATTTTGGTACTTGGTAACAGCGTCTTATCACCTATCCACTGCACCTCTGTTCCCATTTGGTCTGGAATAATTTCTCATGTTTTCTTTGATGCTAATTTCTGTTAAGTGACAGTGCAAAATAAGCAACTTGTTCCTAGTTGAATGTGGGGTTCAGGTATTAGAGTAGAGAAGTGGAAGTGAGGCCAAGTGATTTTACAGCTGTGTAGCCAACTCTATTAATCTTAATTCTGAAGGAAATACTTTAAATTCCTTTGTGAGTATGCCTTTTATCTTGCTGAAACAGTGTTACATATTGAAGAGCTCAGGATTAGATTCCTATTTACTTATGTATCTTGAAGACTCCCCATCCTGGGAATGTTGTAGGGTAAACTGTAATGTTTCTGCAGTCCTAATAGCTCAGGAATAACTGAAGTTCTAATTTGCCTAGTCTATAATACATGTGTGCAAATACGTGAGAGTTAGATGTGTTACAGATGCATTATATCAACTGTGTGTGTTCTGTGTTAGCTACTTGCCAAAATGAGTAATTTCGCCGTACAGTCGAGAACATTTCTACAAGATTCATGCATTTCAGAAGCCCAAGGGTCTGCAGCTCATGTTTGGACCTGCTTGTTAAGCAGTATTCTGAATAATAATGCTGAGCATAATTCTTAGAGGGCTTAAATCACATATTCAGAAAACCTGCACATGTGATAACTCTGGAAGGCGTTTGTTATATGATCACTTAGGATGCAGTAGAAGATGCACCCCAAGATCGGTTAGGTCAGATCATATTGCCAGGTTATTAAGCTGTACAAAGGAACTTTATTTCCATGTATGCTTCAGTAAAACCTGAGCAATGTCGTAAGTGAGTCTGAATTCTGTGGGTATTTCTTCTGTTCATTTTTAGACTGCTAGGCTTTATTTGATGCTCTAGGGTTCTGAGTGCATTTCTGATAAAGCTGAAATAAGGTCTCTGCTTTGATCAAGAGAGCACTGTTTGAAAAATCACATAAGAAGAATAAGAGAAAATCATGAAGGTTAATTGACAATAATTGATAATTAGATTCTTTGCTACATACATGTTTACACTTTCACCCTTTATGACCATAAACATCATTTGTTGTTAATCAAAATCTTTCATAAACTTAAATTCCACTGAAGTTGGTGGACTGAGAAAAGGTGAGATTGTGCTCGTCTCATCACAGCTTCAGAAGTCATTGGTATCAAAGGCATGAACTATCACATCTAGCAAATTATTCGTGACTATTACAAATTGAGTTAAAAAACATGGCTTAGAGTCTGCAATGAGAAGAGACCCATGTCTTTATTTACTGACTTTCATATCCCTGGAGAGAACATAATTTCTACTGGATTAATGATGGTAAGAGTAAAATCAGTTTCATAAGGCAAGCATCAAGATTTAAATCCTTAAATTTTGGCTCTAGTCACAAATATGGAGACAATCACAATCTCCATGAAATGGAATAGAAGTACTGTAGAAATTATCTTTTATTTACTGTGACTATACTTGGGAATATGTGCTTGCTTAGATAAAATAAGCACTTTAATCCATCCTTAGGATTTTTGGTAATGTCTTCAAAGATTTATTTACCTGGTCCTTCTACTGGTTGTAAGTGGTTGTATTTGGTCAGACCAAAGGTTTCCTGGACCCGTGAACCTGTCTTCAATACCGATGGTTAGGGAACATGACACTGGAACATGGCAAGAAACTGAATACTACTTTTACCAAATAGCGTCCTGTAATCTGTGAAAGAAGGATTTGCTAAACCATATTTGGATTTTTATTTTTTATAGTCCTTAGTAAGGTTTTCTTTCACCTACCTGTCCAGTCGTTATTTAACTGCACATACATTTCTAGGAAATTTTATAATTATTCTCTTACCTTTTTTTTGGAAGCTTTACATGTTTTATTCTGTTTGCACTTCAGGGTTCCCCTTTTATTTGTCTGTACCTCAAAGACTATCTTGTGGTCTTGCTGACAGATCTTTTTAAGCATCCATATAATGTTCCTAGTTATTCCACCTATCTGTTTTTCTCAATTTGTTCTTGGACCTTTAAGTCCATAAGAAAAGTATTTTCTTGAATATGCTGTTACTTTGGATGAAAAAATATGCAATAAAATAATATTTTTTCTTTTAAAATATTTTATTTTTAAAGATATTTTCAGACTTTGCTTAAAGCTGGTTAATGGACTGGAAGTTTCTACCCAGTACTTATTTCTTGGGCTTTAACACAAGACAATGAAATACAGGAAGCAAATGGGGCAGGGGTGAGAGGGAATTGAGGTACCAATTTGTAAATGGTCTTATTTCTGACAGAAATGTTGATAGGTCTTTTGCCAGGCTTGAGAGCCAGTTGTTGTGATGGCTGCAGTTGTCTTGCCTGTGCACTTACGAGAGTCTGTCAGTCACTAAGATGATACATTTCTTTATCATGTGTGTGATTATAAACCATTATTTTGTGAGAGAGGCCCTGTGCTTTTCCTAGTGTCTCAGCTCTCTTTATAAAAGTTCTTCTGTCAAGGAATTCTCCAGACTTGTACAATAATGTATCAAGGTGGCAAACTCTGACAGCTCCAAAAGCTAGGTTTCATTTCATAAGGGCTTTTAAGCTGTCTTGGATATGTACCTGGCAGACATTTCAGTCACTGTCTCTGCACTGTTTTCCTCATGTTTCTTTCCCACATGCCATGAAAATATTTTCCTTTAAGTATTTACATAGTAACAGTCTTCCATGTGATGGTGGTTTTTTTTTTTGTTTTCTTTTTTTCAGGAACAGCATTTTAATGGGTAATTGAGAAGGAACACTTCCTTTCTCATTAGACACTGAATAATTTGATCCCTGGTTAATGTATTTGAAAAGTAATGTTTCAGTGTGTTATGATAATAACAAAGTAGAATTTTCTTCTTCACAGGGTTACACCTGTTTACAATATTTTACTATCTCTTGAGTGGTATGATATGAAGTCTTTTTATTGCAGTTTTGTTTAAGAAGAGCTGAGCATGTGACAGAACTGTCAATCAGTATTTAGTCATACAGTATCTATTTCTGTCCCTGTTCCTCTTAACACAGAGGGCTATTATAGTCTACATTACGGGATAGGTACTTTGGATATAGATATCCTTGAGGGGCAGGATTTATTATGAAAGAGGAGATTCAACATAACATGAGACATAGTTTAAATAGCTGAATTTACTTACAAAATCTAAAAGTTAAATTAACCAGAGGTTGCATTTATACATTGAATTTTTCTGTGTACTAACATCTTTCATCTGTTTTACATTTGAAATTGCAACAAAGGCACTTCAAACAAGACTATATTTTGTTTTATATAATTGAAATTATTTTAGATAATTTTGATGTTATGTTCTTTGTCTCAAAGTCTGAGACTTTATCCTTCAGCTTTCTTTACATACTCCAGTTGGGACAAAGCACTTTAATGTCAGTGGTTGCTGAAGTACCTTGTGTACTCCAATGATATCTACAGTGACTGGGAACCTACCCCTGAGACAACTCCCCCTGCTCCTTTTCATCCTTGTAATTACAAATCTTAAAGTAAGGCCCTAATACATCATTCAGGAAAAAAAATAAATGGAATGATACTTACACCTGTGTTTTAGTTGAATCAAATCCAGAAATAAAAGGAATTAAATTTTTAAAAATGGAATAGTGCAGTCTCACACCCACGTAACTTCTTACACATGGAGGCTTATGTTGGCTAGATAAAATGAAAAGGTTGTCTTAATGTGGACTCAATACCTGAGAGTTTTGGACTCCTCAAAAAATATGCAAAAATATAATTTACATTGCCTTGTTAGGGAATCTAATTTCTGAAAGGGAAAGATTTTTAAAGTATTTTCATATAAACAGTGGCTTAGATGTAACAAGTAAATGAAATCAGCCTAGCCTCTTTTTCCTGTGTATTAAAATTTCTGGATTACTTGTTGAAGTCTTAATTTATAATGGAGCGAAAAGACCAGTTGCACCGTGTTCAGTACAGTGACCAGGGACACAGAAGTTACCTATGAGAAATACAGAACCAAACAATGCCTCTTTCTGCTTTGAAATTTCCTGTCTTGTCTAGCTTTTGGGCTTTCTTGTGTTTAGATCACCCTGGATCTTGTGGTTTTTTGGGGGTTGAAAGCAAAGAGCTACTATAGTTCTACAAGGCACTACAAGTCTTAAGCCTGGTTCATTCTGTTAGGAATTATTGTCAATATTTTCCTTTTTAACATATTGTCAAAGGACCATTCATTATTTCATGTAACTGAATACCTGCCCCATAACAATGTACCAGTCCCTGCTGTTATATACAATTATAAGGGAGTTGCCTTGCTGTCTTAAGTATTTTAACAATAAAAGCCAGATTTATTTATTAATAGAATATTAGATTAAAATTAACTTTTCTTAAACTTTGGATGGTTTGGTAGCTTTTAGCAACTACAAACTGCAGGTTTAGAGAAGTCCCCAAAATGCAGCCTGTACCCCACAAATAGACACTAACTTAAGTATTGACAGTTCTGTTTTTGTCATATTTAGCAACAATTCCAATAAGATTTTTTTTATTGTAATTTAGAATGAAAACTGTTGTGAGGCAGTCTCTGATGTGCTTGTTCTTTGGCAAAATTTGTCCCTATTTTTTTGATATAAGTAAATAATTAAGAATTAGTGTTGAGAAGTAGGAATTTGACCTGGATACCTTCAGATATGGATTTTTGTTGGCATAGAGAACTGAGCAGTCACGGAGCAGTCATGTGAATTTGCCAACCTATACTGAGTCTGGGGAGGAGAAAAAATAAAAGGTGTATGGATGTGTTTCCCCATAATTGCCTTAAAAATACATATGAGCTTTCAAAAAAATTACTTTCTATTTTGCAGTGCATATAAATGTTGACTTCAGTTTAATTAATGTCTGTTGTTAATCAGTTGCTTTATCTATTAAAATGGAATTACTTTGGCAGAAGTAGATGAATTTATTCTCAACTAAAAGTTGAGAATACCCTTGAGTACCATGTTCAGTTTTGGGCCCTTCACTACAGGAAGGACATTGAAGTGCTGAAATGTGTCCAGAGGAGATCCACCAAGCTGGTGAGGGGTCTAGAGAACAAGTCCTATGAGGAGAGGCTGAGGGAATTGGGCATGTTTAGTTTGGAGAAGAGGAGACTGAGGGGAGACTTTATTGCCCTCTACAACTACCTGAAAGGAGGTTGTAGAGAGGTGGGTGTTGGCCTCTTCTCCCAGGGGAATAATGACAGGACCAGAGGAAATGGTCTAAAGTTGCAGCAGGGGAGGTTTAGATTAGATATTAGGAAGAATTACTTTACTGAGAGAGTGGTCAGGCACTGGAACAGCCTGCCCAGGGAGGTGGTGGAGTCACCATCCCTGTAGGTATTTAAGAAACGTGTAGACGTGGCTCTTCAGGGCATGCTCTAGTGCCCAAGATTATTGGTTTGTGGGTGTGATGTGGTGGGGTTTTGTGTTTTTTGTTTTGTTTTTGGGTTTTGGTTTTTTTTTTTTTTTTTTTTTTTTTAAGGTTGGACTCGATGGTCTCAGAGGTCCTTTCCAACCATGGTGATTCTGTGATTCTGTCTTGTGTTGTATAGGTAATATTATTATCTTGGATCACAGCAGTCAGAGCGGCAATATTTTTCAGTTTCCCTTTTAGAAGGGAAAGATACATATTCCATATAGAAGGCAAAATATTACTTGTAGGAGAGCAGTTTTAGTCTAGGAGAAATAGCCCTTGTAAAATCTGTTCCTGGCTCTATTGCAGATTCACATGCATCATTTTCTAAAACTGTGGTGCTGGTTTTTCTCTTCTGTCTTTCTATGCATCAGACCACTGTTTAGTTCCACTTACTAAATATTCTCTTTAGGACTCTAAATGCTGCTGTAATACAAATATTCTAATTGTAATAATGGTGTGCACAAACTTTTTGACATGACTTAGTCTAGCTATGTTAGAAGTAATGTGCATGCAGAGTATTGTGGAGTCAAGTTTAAAACATTTTTTTTTTTTATAAATTCCACGTCCCTTGCCTGCCTCACACACTGCCCCAAAGCAGAGTGCCATGAAAGACCTCAGTCAGGTGCGATGGCTTTACTAGTCCAAAAAACAGTCTGTATCTAGTAAAGATGTCCCCAGAAATAATAATTTCCCCTGCTTCTCAGAAGATACTGTATGGGGATACAGCTTTTTATAGCACAGGATTTTTTGTGCCCTTGTCTGCCAAGCCACTGGTAGCAAGGATCCTTTGTCCAAAGATTTGATGCAAAGGCAGCTCACGCCATAAAGCTGCTGAGTTGTGCAAACTAATAGTTTTGCTTTAGCTATGCCATCCATTTGCTTCTCTAGTGAATGTGGGACTGAAACAAATACTCCTTTTCATGAAAGCTGTATTTTGGTGCCATTATTGTAGGGAAATGAATGGGTCCAGGTGCCAGTTACCACCAAATATTTGTCTATTCAGACTGTAAGCGCTATACTTGACTGCCTCATGGCTTGCTAGAGTCTAGTTAATGGCTTCTGACTTGGTGGTGCTCCTTAAGTTCTTTAATGCAAACTTTTTTCTAAAGTTACACTTTTCTCCACAGTCCTTGTTCTAGCAGAACACCGTTGCACTGGGTATGCTGAAAAATGGAGAGAGGACTAAATTTTGTTTTCATCGTGCCTTGTGCACTGGTGAAACAGCTATAATTTCCATTTGCTTTTGGTGCATGGAACAGATAGAGGTTCTCCTCCTCTTCTCTTAAACATCTAAGGCAATGGTTGATTGTGTGTATTATGTATAGTTAAACTAATAATCAGATATTGGAAAACATAAAAATTGCTGCTAACGCACTACAGAAAAAAATCGCATGACACTGCTAACTGTGTTTCAGCATTTTGACAAGACCTTGCCTTCTGCACATTGTATTATGTATATACCTAAAACTCTAAAAAATAACCATGGGATGTACTATGCAAATTTAGTCTATAGACTCTAGAGTAAAATTGAAAGTGTAAGAAGTATCAGTCTCATTAATAATCTTGCTCATTTCTGTATGTTTTATAAAGAGGAATTATGGTGTAGTCATATCAACTAATTCTCAGTTACCATAGCAGCTTGTGGAACAAGAATAGGGGACAGTAATACAATATTTCTGTAGTGAACACTGAAAGCAGCAGAAAAGTTTTTTTGAGAGTTGAGGTCTCAACTATATTGCTCAGATATAAATGCAAAGGTCAGTGGTTTAATTAGAACATACTGGACTGCTAGGAAAGGGGAGATTTTATTGGGAGTTTTCCTGCTAAAAAATATCTTACCCTTCAGCTTGCTGTATTCATTTCACATACGACAACTTATTCCTCAGGATAAAGAAAGTTTGTAGATGATGTTTTGAAGTGTTGTAGCTTTTGTTTTTAACAATAGGAGATATATCATTCTTAAAGGATATTTCAATGCTTTAGTCTGGGGAAATCAAAGTTATAGATGTCTCTATTTTTTGGTGAGAAGTAAATGAATAGCATATAAATATCAGCTAATAGGTCAGCTGAAGTCCATTTTCAAAAGAGAATTGCTTTGAGTTGGCAATATAGGCTCTCATCAAATTCTGTTATTGCTTACAACATTTCTGTCACCAACATTTTCTCTTTCCCAGTAAAGGAACACACAACAAAACTAATGAAACTTCAACACTTCTTCAAACTGAGAAATGCTTATTTCTCAGGTCAGTGTAGTCCTCTGGTCAGCTCAGAGGCAACTTGAGTGTTTAAATGATTGAGATGAGTTTGGAGAAATGGCCTGGCTTTCCAGAGTAAGTTGCAGAGGTATATGCAAGTAATTCCAGAAGTCTCTATTTGGGTTTCTAAAGTTGACCAGGAAGGTAGTAGTTTCCATAAATTTCTGTGATATCTGAATATCTGTGATTTACTTGGCATTTGTTATTGTTGGTGATGCTGGAGACCCCAAAGATGGTGGAAATCAATTTCATGCTGGATTTGTATCAGTTTGAAAAGGTCTGGGCTGGGTCATCTCATTTCTGAGTTCACATTTTTTTTCTCTAAGAATGCATTCAACTACCCTTTCTGTATTGGTACTGAAAAATTGCCTTTGTTTTCCAGATGTGACTTCATGTTCAAAATACAAATTCTCCTGTCACTTTCTCAATTCCTCTAACTAACAATGCCTTGAGCCTAAAGAAACTAGCACAGAGCCCTTAATTACTCCGGTCTCACACTTTTTTGATAACTGGGAAACATTTGCTGTCCTGTCTGTCACTGAAGCCTGTAACCACATTCAATTTGGTTTTCTCTAAAACAAAATTAATGACTTACATGACAATATAGCAGTTGATGGAGTCCTTGATTTTAGTCTCTTTTATTAACTTTTTGAGCATGCATGTTTTTTCTCTTGTTTTCCCACTATATTTACAAAAACTCCCCTTCTCCTTTAAAACTCCTCTTCTATTTATTTGTTATACTGCATAGGAAAAGCTTGAAAAGACTTTGTAATGACCAGCATTATTTAGTTATTACTCATTAGCCCATCCATCTACGGCCACTTTGTCTCATTTTCATAAAACTTTGGGATATTGTCAGATCCACACACCACCAGGGCAGCCACTATTTATGTTACAATTCCTGACTGTTTCACAGAAGATCTGTTTACTGATGCAGGCTTATGCTGGTGCCTTGCATCTTGTGAATTCATACCTTGAGGTGACTCCTGCTGTAGTTTCTTGTTGAAATCTCTGAAGAAGCTGCAAGCTAACAGCAAGTGAATGTAGTGTTTCCCAGGAAAGGTCTGCATGGGACATAATGATTCTCAACAGAAACACCACTTGTTTAGTTTATAGAAATATGAGTTATGATCAGGAATAGTATGACTCTATGACTCTGAACCAGATTACCAGAAAGCAAAACTGAGGGGAAACTGAAATCCATACAACTACAGCTATGCATTTCCTTAGTTTGGTGTTTTGCTGTCTTCCTTATTTGATTGCTCGTCCACTCTGACAAATGAACAAAAAAAAAAAATACCCCATGATCTTTCACTCAATTCTTGAATATTGGTTCTTCTTAATAACTAATGACACTCTTTTTTTCACCCCTGGAAATAGTGAAGCCCATAGGAACAAATAAATGAAAATAACCTTTCTATTATCTTACCTATCCATCTTCTGATTGTAATACTAAAAGGAAGAAAAGAGGAACAGGGGCCTCCAGAGGTCTTTTGCAATTGTGAAGGAATGCTTTTCTTTTTCAAAATGGAAAAAAAACCAATTTTTTTTCATAATTATTTTAGGAAAAATATTAATATTTTAATTTTGACAGATGAAGCTTCTCATAATTTCTTTAGGAAGCACTTTTGCTCTGACTTGATGTGCACATAATGCCTAGATAAACTATGAATTTGCCAGAAAGAGTTAAATCCTAAAAACAGTAACATATTCCTTGTTGAAGAAGTCAACACACCCCACTTTGAAAGCCAATACTCTTAACTTTTAGATTTTAAAAGGTAAATGTTTATGTGCTCCATTCTAACCGCTCTTTGACTAAGGCCTGTGCATTGACCTTAAGGGGTTTTTTGTGCATTTCAGTATTAACACCCTCTTCCCCCATTTCTTTCAGGCCTGAAGACAAAACACACGTTAGACACTTTTTGTCTCTGGGCACAGCACTGAGCTGCTGTAAATCTTGCCCAGTTACCATAATGACACGTAATTGCGGTCCTTCACTTTTGAAGTTTACCCTGTCTCAAGAGTAATGGCACTGACAGGAGGGGGGATGTTACTCTGTAAAAAAGCCAAACCTGTTGTGAACTATTTTAAGAAAATTCCTTTAGTCACCACTACCTTAGAGGAGGGCATAATATTCTGGCTCCATCATGTTTTCAACTGATTCCAGAAGGACACCATTTTCCCCTGAAGAAATTGACCTTGTGCCAGTGACATCAATAGAAACATTGCCATCAACATTATTGGGAATTGGATCACGTGCACAGTTTGCACCAGTCATGTGATAGCTGTAGGTAATGTCATTTTTCTTATCACATTAGTAGTTTCTAGAGCAAAGTATGTTAGGACTTCAATTTGAGTTTTGCAATGGATATGGTAAGCCAGTATTGAAATATGACGATTGATAATTTTGTTCCTTTGAGAAAGTACCCAAGTGCTCTCACCTAAATTTAAAGAATATTTTGGCCAGTGGTAGTTATGTTGTTAGTTTAGCATTTCACTAAGGTTCTTGACTGTTTTCTCAGCCAAGTACCTTTATTGTCAATAGCCAGGTTGCTATGCTTTCATTTTCACAAATAGACCAACATTTACACTTCACATTTACATTTCACAAATGTAAACCAACACACACATTCACAATCTTGCCTTGCATTGTTATGTGACAATTCTCACTTTTCCCTAAGACTAAACTGGTATATAAATGTGAAGTATTCTGTATTACTGGCCAATCCAAATGTTCAAATTCTTTTCTGTCTTATTTTTTACTTTACTACATTTACATCTATAAGGCCAACTGAATGAATGGTCAAACTGTTCATGTTACTTGGCTACTTACTTGATTCTACCACTAAAAATCTCGACAATTATAATTTTTCAGGTGGGTGAAGCTATAGTTTGTTGCTTCCTAGGGAAGATGGGAAATTATTAACTATATTTTTTTATTGTTTTTAAAGTTAATAAAACAATCGTGATTAGAACTTTTTAAAGAAATAGCTTTTATTACCTATCCAACATTAAAAAAAAGGAAAATATTTTGAAGGGTTAATTTCTCCTTTCGTCTTAAAATCCCTTATCCCTACACTAGGAAGCTTCTGCAGTTTGGATTTTGGATGACAGTGACAGTGCACTAATTGAAAAAAGAAAAAAAATAAGAAAAAGTGTTTTCAACATTTAGACTTGAAAAAAATTTATTTTGTTATTTTGAGAGTAGATTACACACACAAAATATGTGTCTGCTCTCTGCCATTCAGTTTCCACTTGGAAATGGTAAATTCTGAGAGAAGGGAAAAAACAGTCACGTTTTCAGACCTTCCTTGAGAAAACTTCAGTAGACCACTATTCTCTTTCCACTATCAGGAACGCTTTTATAAAAAAAAATATTTAACTTTCACCATCCAGCAAGAATTCATTAGTATATTTCAGCCACTCCAGTTTTTGGTGCTTACAGGTGCAGGTCTGCTCAGGTATTGGTGTTCATCTTAGGAACAGTTTCACAGCGGCAAAGAGGAGCTACATTAATAGCATTTCTGTTGGGAAGATGGAAAATATTGTAGGGAACACACAGTCTTAAAGTGAATGAACATTTTCCCCCACCGGTGGGTAATGAATAAGTGAGTTTTGGTATTCTTTTCATGGGCAACATATGTTTCTTTCTATTTTGCTAAAGTAAATTCTTCATAATTAATTATTGTATACTTCTATGCACTAGAAATATTTCCACATTTCAGATGAAGGTGCTGTAACTGTATTTTAATGAAATCTTGCATTACGTAAACTACATTACTTTTGCCAAATGCACTGTTGAACATTTACAAGTATACCATGAAGTACTATCATAACAAAATTATACTTGTCAAACAAAAGAATAAAGTGCATCTTAAGACTCATTACTCTGTTCTTAATTTTATTTGTTCTCTTACTACATTAAGTCATAAAACAGAGTAATCTATGATGGAACTTCCAGCCACTATGAATTATTAAATTTTTATTGTATGCCTTTTATTATTTTCTTTCTGTTTTTTGAAACTTACTTAGCCACTAAAGGCTTTGGTAACATAAATACAAATACATTAATGTCTAAGTTTCTGTTATAGACTACAATATAGTTTGATTTCTGAACATGGGAAAAATTCAGGTTCCACATTTTGTCATATCTGGTACTCAACTTGATCAATTTAATGTTATGGATCTCTAACATCTGTTAAAACAGCGCAATAATGAATGTAGGTGGTCAAGAGTAATGAAAGAAGAGTCTGTGATACTAACAGTGTCAGTTGAAGGAAAGATTTGGTTTAAAAGATTATTCCTTTATGATCTTAATTTTATTGCCATGAAACCCCGGTAATTATGAAATAAGATGCTACAAACTATTCTGCAAATTCTCTGATTCCCACAAGCAATTTTGTTGACTTTAACTGTGATTCCTGTGAGCATATATAAAAATGAAATTAATTTCTTGGAGAACTGGGAACAAAAATTTTTAAACAGCTGGATATTCTTGTTAAAAGAATATGGTTTTTTTAACTTAATTTAAAAATGGAAGATATTTGGTTACTTGTATATATATCTGATCAAAGTATATTTCCCAGATTTTTAAAATCTTTTCTACTTCATAGCGAATACTTCATCAGAACAGTGTGTAGATGGAACATAAATAATTCAATAAAAATATAAGATTTGAAATTTTAAACTAGTGATTGAAATTCACAGAATTAAGTTATCAACAGTGCAAAATAATGTAATTGGAACTGCACAGTCCCAGAATAAAAACCTACAAGTATCCTGAATGGGATACTAACTAACAAAAGGAAAGTAATGCCTTGGCTGGAAGTTCAGCTTCAGAGCTCTTAACCAGCTTTTGGCCCATGGTCCTTTCACTACCTAAATAGCATTTTTGTTTAAAAACTCTGAATTTTTATGTTAGGAACTCAGTGCAGCCCACTTGCCATGTGTATGCAAAAGTTCCCTTGTATAGGGCAGAACCATAAAATAGGTAGTTTCCTATCTATGAGATGGCACATTGCTCTGTGCGATGTAAACAACAGATGATTGTGAGAAGCTAATTGTGAACCATAGTGATGCTGTTCTTACTAGCCAGAGACAAGCATATTCATTAACCTTGACAAAGCACTGCTAAATGACATCTTGAATTTGTCTGCCAATATGGACTACAATTATCAAATCAATTGGCTTTGCAGAAAATCAGTTCCTATTCTTCTTCATGGCTCTTTTCTGTTGGCACTACCTGTGCAATTTTGGCCTTGCCAAACACTTCTTTGATGAGGGAGCTCCCTACATTTTATTAAGAAGCCAGTAATTTCAGAAATATGGCTTGAAAACAAGGATCTCAAAATAAAGGAAACATTATTACAAAATAAAAACTAAGTTCAATATTCACATATGCAATTCCTAGCATCAGTTGTTATTTTGCATAGTTAATTTCTGCAGATGAAAAGCGAAAACTTCATTTATGACTGGGAAAATAATGAGGTTGAACAGACATGATTTTCCCCTCTTAAGCAGGCCAATTACAGTTGTTTCGTACAATGACAATTTTAAAATTTTATGATAGGATGTACAGGTCTGTAGTTAATTAAACATGTTTCTATAGGTATGCATATATTTATTACAAATTAAATTCTGCACATATTTTACATGTAAACTAATTAATCGATAGACAATTAAAGTTGTCCTTTTTAGTACCAACCCAGTCCAAACCATGACAAAAGTGAATGATAATCACTGTCTCATAGCAATAGATAGTACTACAGTTCTTCATTAAAATTGGTTATTATCTGTGAAAGTCATTACTGAAGTTACATGCTACTGTAAACATTCATCCTTGTTTAAGAATTGTTAAATGTTCGTAATGTTTTCTTAATTTCTATTTAGTTCACTGTGGAATATTTAAAATCTTATTTGGCATACAATATTGAGAAGGCAATCATGAAACATGTCCTTGGTTTTTTAGCCATTGCCATTGGAGAAAGTTCAGCTGCTAGTTAGTGGTAATAATTCTTTTGTTTGATAAGTGCCAATTTCAGGTTAATGATTTTATTGCACTTTCATTTGAGAAGCATATTTTTGTCTTCCTGATTAATATTTGGATAACTTCTTATAACCCTCATATTGGAATTTTTGAGCTTCCCTTGACTGTCATCAGCAGCCTGTCTGCCCTCCGACGTGCTCAGTCAGCATCTTCAGATTCAGCACTTTCTGTCATTGATTGATAGAAGACACTTTCACAGTTACTGAGTCAGGCACATCAGGAAGAGACAGACAGGCTGCAGAAGAAAACTTAATCAAGCAAAAGTAACCTGGAACTAGAATTCAGTACTAAAATTTGCTACGAAGTATATAAAATTTCTAAATCTTGCTTAGTTGATAGCAGGTATTTAATGCAAAGATTTAAAAGAAAGTACTCTAGAGCACATCTTTTTAAGAATGATAACATTGTGTACAAAACAAAACAGTGACTCATAGCGGCTGAATTTACCGTAATTATATCCAAAAGTGCCTTTGATTTTACCATATTGTAACTAAGTAGGCGAGCAATGAATTTGGTACCCAGTACTCTTCTCATCAATGATTCAATTAACCTGTAGCGGCTTTTAATAAATGGGTTAGTAAACTCCATCCAGGTTCTAGCAGAAGCATGCTTAATGATTCTGGTGGTGCAACAGTGCAATAGTCAACACAAAAATTTAGGTAAGAGCCTGTGATAAAACTGCTTTCTCATTTTAAAGGAACTGTTTCATTGAAAAGGTGAGTTCATGGTATGCACCTAACTCCTTAGGGAAGGGGAGAAGGAAAGAAAAGAAGATACAATGGTCACTGCAGCTAAATTCTCAGGGCTGAGCTGCTATAGTTCTTTTATTCTAACTAAGGTTTTGGTTCACTATTTTCAGAGCAAGTTGAAAAAGGTCAGTGAAGGCTTCCAGCAGTTGGTTTGTTCCAAATGTCTACTTGTTTTTATCTGGCCACTGGCAACATAATCTTCTGTTCTACAAATACTATCCCTTAACATGGAGATCAACATTCCCATTGGAACGTACTTCTTGCTCAGGGAAACTCAAAATTAATTTACATTCTAAAAACTTAAGAAATGTAGCAGGGATCCATAACACTGCTAAGAAAAAGCAGTATCTTTTTCTCAAATGTGTATGCTTGGAAAAGGAAAGTGCTCAGTCCTATCTAATATGTACAAATAGACTGTACAGTATTCTGATTTCTCAGTCCAAAATATTTTCTTAAGTGCCAGAACAGTGTATCGTATTCTTTACAGCCATTGAAAAACCTTTGTGTACATTTTAACATCAAGGAAACATTGAGAAGGCAAGAGTTCAAAACAATTTACCTTTCCATGAAAATTTAGGAAATACTGGGTTTTTTTTGCTTTAGGAGGAGAGCAGTAATGATAAATTTCTAAAAGATATTAGTTTTGGTGATATTTTCTCCCTATAAAAACCAAAATTGAACTCAGTACTGTTTTACTTTTCTCTTTCTGCTGTAATATCTTGAGGTCACAAGGTAAGCATGATTACTTTTTTTAGAGGGGGGGAAAAAAAAGGAATGGCTAATTGTTCAGATATATTTAAATATCTGTAGATAAAGGTTTCTTGGCTGTTTGTAGACTGACAATTGGCTTTAAGAGAATGCTTTTACTTTTCATGTAAGTCTCAGCAGATACATGCATGTAGGTGTGCCATTGAATGTGTATTTGTCCTGGTTTATGTTAGCAATATGATTCCTGACTATTTAAAAACTGTCCATTACAGGGTGTTTCAAAATGACTATGAAATATGCTATTCATCTTCAACGTAGTGTCTTTATAGAAATGTTCAAGTAAATCTTTTGGTAACTGCATACATAGAAAAGATTAGCTTTCTGTGCTCCTTTAGAAATACGTATTAATTATGACTGTTACTAAAAGGAGAGTTGAGTTTGACAGAAACAAGAGAAGAAGAGGTCGGTATTGTTTTAAGGATAGACAAAAAGAAGTTTACGCTAAATTTGCAGATTCTTTGTCTTTCAAATATATAAAATCTGCCAGATTCTGCATGTATTCAGAGTTTTATCATCACTGAGTGCTTTTCAGGAACCAAATTTGAGATTATAGAGTAGACTGTAGAATCTGACTTTCTATCTGATTTATTCCTCAAGTTTTGCTGAATCTATGTAGTATGCTTACTATCCGTGTACATTAATGTTAATGTTCCTAGGACCTCGTCTGATTTACATTTACATAATCTATCCACACTAGTAGATTATTTAGATGCAGTGAAATACATTCATCAACCAGTATGATCTTGTCACTTAGCCAAGTGTGACACAGAGGTCCATTTGGCAGCAGAGTAGATTTGAGATGCAAAGTTGTTAAGGAAAAAAGAAGCAAAACAGAAAAAACCTCACGGTAATACAAAATCACTTCTTATAAACACATTTGCATTAAAATGCACAATAAACCCAAATCACAATAGGCGCAAAATGCAACAAAAAAACTCAACAACAAAATCAATAAAAACAAACAAGCTAAGCAACAAAATGAGTAAACAACAATTAGAGTATTTAACAAGCAGGGAAAGATAGTCTGAGTTCCTAGGCTTTATATTAGGCAATGACAATTTGAGTTTTAGAATGCTTTTATCTTCCTGCCACTTCCAATCTCACTGCCGAATTGTACACAACATTAAAATTTATCTAGTGAGATAGCACTCCCAATGTGAATTTTTAAAATACAATCATGAATAACCTTATTTTAGCTCTTTGATTATTTATCTTTCAAAGTAGATGGAGCAAAATCATGTCCATCTGCTCAATCTAGATGATTTCTGATGATCGTTGCTCGAACTACTACTCAATCTCTTGTTCAAATCAACTCATTAACTCTACTGTACCTCCTCCTCCGTATCAAACATGATGCACTTTTATTGTTTGAAACAAAGTGAACTGTATTATGCGGTATTTTCTAAATGTATGGAGTCAGGACTGCTGTTTTATATTAAATTTGACCCTGTATACCTCTTCTTTCTGAGTGTCCCTGGTGCAGGACAGCAGCCTTAGCAGTACCGGTTGCTGGTCTTGGGTCACAGCATCCTCTCCCTCCCCTTCACAGAGCTATATGGTCCTATAATAGCTGTCTGCTAATAGCAGATTTTCAGGTCACATAGGTCTCCACTACCTTTCTAGAATATTTTTGATGCTTTTTAGCACTCAAATGTAATTTGGCACGAGCTTTGACAGTCAATGGTATAGAGCATTTATCTTCCTGTTTCTTGCGTGTGTTCAAGACTTTGTATTTATATAAATGCTTTATTTGTTAAAATAGCCTGTCAGTAGCCTGAATATCCAAAAGGATATCCAGAGTCCTGTTCTCAGATTTGTTTCCAATGTAATAAAAAGGAGTAGACAAGGTCTCATAATGCTGCATTTCATCATTTTAGATTTATGCTGATGAATTAGATCTAAATTTTCAGCCCTGTAAGATTGTTCTTCTGATCAATGTGTGCTGATATAACCTGCTGGAGCAGGAATACCTTGCAGGTTCCCCTCTGTTCTTCAGGACACAAAAGTGTTGAGAACTTTTCCATCACTGTTGATGTTCTCATTTCAGCACCATGCTAGGTCAATACCCTGTGTTAACAATATATACAATGAAGGTGGGCCTTTTGAAAATGTGAGTAATAGCCTACGGTCAAAACAGAGCTTTTGAAGTTCTGATGTACATACTAATTTGAAAATATAGAAGTCTGAATATAAAAGTTACTGACCCTACAGGCCATGTTTGAAAAGTGTACAAACTTGATGTTCTGAGAGATTTTGAGACAGGCGGTGTGTGCTTGCATCCCACTTTTGCCATTGATAATAGAAAGTCTCACAGAATTTTGTTTCCATAATTCAGAGATTTGGCAGGCTCATTTTATGTTCTCTCAATTAGAAAACATAACACTCCCTCAATTAGAATATCTTAGGCATGTGTAGTGTTTAGCTTCTCTGGAAGTGATGGAAGGCACTTTCCAAATGTAAAGGAAGACATTATCCAAAGTTAGCCATTTAATATATCTGAATATGACTTCAAGGATTGTTCTAGAGCGGGAATTTGAGAATATTTATAACTTTCTACATTCCTGTATGTACTTAATTTAAAGATAGTAAATAATAGTATTGGAATATTTACAAATAAACTTACTACATTGCACATATTTTATTAAGCAACACTAGAGAAGGACAAATCTGAAAAATATTACTCTAGGAGGATCCTTCAAGAAAATCTAAAAAAGGTCAAATTTACAAAATCTTATTAAAAATGGATGACGTCACATCCCACCTACTTCAGGGTACAGCAAATATTGATTTGGTTCTTCAGCACATCTGGAGTAAACTATTAAACTATTAAAAGTACTCCTCTTCTAGGCTGAGGAAGGGAATGTATAAACTCACTGGGGACTCCTGAAATACAGTTATATCTTTTCACATATTAGTTATGTCTTTTCACGTAAATTTGCTAGATTTGATTGTTATATGTAACACTCACCTTGGTCTCTCATTTTTGTTTCTGCACCCACCTCCAGAAGAACTATGGAAATGCAGTGCAAAATATAAATATATGAGAACTTCATCAAAAAGGAAAATCTTAGGACTTCATGTGCTTATGTGGTCTCATAATGGAAATATTTTTTTCCAGTGCAAAAGAATTAAGATGTGTTTACAAGCATAAATACTGTGGCAGAGAAACAATATTAAAATATTTTCAGAAGTTCAGTGGGAAACTTATAAATTAACTAGGTATTATTTACGTCTTCGGTTTATGAAGGTTTTCAAATGTTTGAACAAACAGAATAATGATACAGTTTGCCTTAAATTCATTTAATATGCCTTTTATTGATACTTATATGCTTCATTAAGTATAAGCTGACAAAAAGAGAACAGCAGTTTGTGTCTTGTCACAAATGTGACATGGTTAGGTAAAAATTGTCATTTTAAAAATTAAGAATGCCTTTATTCTCTGTGTGTTTCAAGCAACTTTACCTCTAGCACTACAGATTTGGATTAAAAACATTTTTATGAAATTGACAGTGTAGTTTAGGGAATTTTTGTACATAATTTTCTTGTCATATAAAGGATGTTCATATTCAGTTGCAACTGGCATCATGAGCATATAAAGTAAACTTAGATCTACACAAAAAATCTTGAGAACGTATTAGCACTGCTGCTGAGTTTAAGAGTTTGGGTCTAAACTTTCCCCAAGCAGATGTGTTTAGAAATAGAATTTTAAAATATCTCCATCTTAAAAATAAAAAAAGAGGGGGGGCGGGAATTTGCTAAGGGCTGTCATAATTCCTTAGCATCATAAACAGTGATCAGAAAATAAGTTTTTTTAAAAGGAAAACAAATCTTTTTAAAAGCTCATGTTTCCTGTAAAAATAGACTGTCTCAGGCTTAAAATTGTCTGGTAAGAAAAGACTGGCTTGAAATACAAGTCACATGGGGCATTTACCTGTCATTTTTTGCACTGAATTACATGGGGCAAGCTCAGCAAATAGCAGCTCTTTCCTGATATATAATACAGTTCAACCTGTTACTACTTGAAACTTGCATTTTCTTACAGAAACTTCTAGTTTTTTTCTTGTTAAGTCACAAGACAGTAGACGGTACTGATAAAGAGATAAAAGGACACACCGTCAGAATGGTTAACCAGGCTCTTTGTTCATCATTGTTCTAGTCAGACTAAAATAATATTCAGTGAATCCACCATGAATCTACATTGAGATAAAAAGAACATTAAGGTGCAAAGTGACTGAAAAAGGTCACTTAAAAGAAGTTTAACCTGGATGTGAGTTCAGTAGTTGTAAGATGCCTGTACAAATAACACCTCAGAAATATTTTAACAGAAGTTAGAAAAAAATATTCTTTGGCTAGAGAAATCTTATGAGAACTTGAGCTAAAGGGTAGTTTTATTCTCAAAATTGTCAGATTGTCATAATCAGATCGATTATAAAAAACCAAAGCAAAATAAAACCAACAACACTCTCCTCAAAAAGCCTTTGTGGGATCCCTTCACTCTTGTGGGTCTATAATAAATGCTTTATCTTAGTGTATTTTGTCATAAAGGAATTGAAAACATTACAGATGGATTATTAACTCAATAATGAAAGTTCAATAGTTTATATTCATTATTCATTCCGAATTATGAAGCAAAGTTTTGTAGTAATACAATTATTAATTAGGTTCTAATTAATAATTTCACCCGTGTAACAGAAAAGTAGGCTAATCGTTACTAACCAACCTGTATTTTGGCAATGATTAGCCTTCATTATGTTCATTAATACTTCTTGTGGGACCATAAGCCTCTGCAAACCTGGCCTGAGATTTCAGCTGAAATTGTTCAGGTTTATGCCGATTTCAATATTTCATTTTAAGAATAAATTATCCCTGCGTTGGATAAAATTGTAATTATCCATAATCTTTTGAAGCTAATCTCAAAGCCTTAAAATAGAACCACTTTAGGTCTAATTTAAAATAAAGTTTAGATTAATAATCTGCATTTCAAGGAACAAAAAAAGTGAAGTGCATCACTGTGTCTATATCTTGTTTAAGCATATGTATTTTTGGAGGGATTAACTGTGGTTATATTCTTGGAAGATATGATATTTTATATTCAGTATTGCATTTTAAATATTTCATAGATGATTGATATAGGTATCAAAGTTTTACACCACTATGGAACTTCACTTTACCATCATAAGCTTGCTATCACATACCAGACTAATCTTTCCAGGTCAGAAAGGACTTTATTCTCCTTTACATGTTCAAAAGGTATTTAAAATTTTGGGGCATTTTTGTATACCTATAAATAGTGAAAAGAAAACTCCTTAATTGTGGCACAATTTTGCTGAAGTCCATTTTGTAAGTTCTACAATTACAAAATCTCAATTTTTTCCATTTCAGTTGTCATATTTCTAAAAATTCCAGATATATGCTTAGTTTTATTATAAGGATTTCTGTTGGGATGCTAGGTCTAGAACAAAGACACTTACTGTACCTTAGTTTCCAACCACATAAAACTGACTCTAATTATAATTGTGAACAGATCTCTGTAGTCATCCAAGAGTTTTCATATAATGTGGGTGGAGTACATTGCATTTAATGAACACCTTAGTCTTTCAGAGTGTTGTAGAAAATGCACTTAATGCAAGTTGCAGACTTGCATTGGATTACTCAAATAGTTTATGTTGTACTGGCATTCTGCATGGAACAGTAGAATGAGACATCTATAAAAATGTGATTATTCTGTTGCATCGCTTATGCTAGTTATCACTGTCAAGACCTGTTAAATAAGTTCAGTATATCTGCAATTTTATAACATTGTTTAAAATCCTTGTTCTCTTCAGCATGATTTAAGCTTTGGAAACTCAGAAAGTGCAATCATTTTATCTCACCAAATAGTAGCTATTGTTGTTGAAATGTACAGCACAGATTCTTCTGTGTACCGTATCCTTATGTGTGTATCCTAGAAAATCCATCTAACTGATCCATTGTTTGTGCTTGCACTGAATATTGTATTTCTTAATAAGCAGAAAAAATTGTTGCATTTTCTCCCCAATGTATGTAATATTGCCTAGGGACACTGGAGCCATTAAGAGTTATTTTTATCATATGAAAAATGTTTCTTACATTGCAAAGCTGTAGAACAGGTAAAAAAAAAAAAAAAAAATAATGCAGAATATATGCCCCTATGTCCAAAACTCTGATTCAGAGACATTTTCCTTAGATAATGTCTAACTTGTATCTTATTTCATTTATCTTATTTTCAATTCATTTGTTCTCTACTTGTTTATAAATGCTCCTCTGAAGACTTTGAGTAGCGTTTTTCTAAATTCTTGCATAAATGCTGATGGGAAAAGGCTTTCTCCAATAAAATAATTCTTCTCTTTGGTACTTGGATGAAATCAATAGCTTTAAATTAAAATAAAATTTAGAAAGGGCTATGTGCTTTCTTCGTTTTATACTTTCTATATTTCTCACTGTCAAGCATTCACAACGCATCATGGCAACTTTGTTGACAATACACAAGAGTTGAAAGTCTTGTCAACAATAGAGTTAATAAAATCAAGCAATTATAATGTCACTTTCAAGTTTTTGCGTGGTTCTGAATAATTCGCTATAGATGCGGCACCAAGTGTGGAGGGTAGAGTGCCAACTGGAAAAACTGATACCACTTTTTGGACTACTATGGGTATGTTAACAGTAGGCATCTGTCTTTTCTCCTACTCCGATGATCTACCCTAACCCTGCTTAGATTCCGAGAGGGAAGATAACGTCAGATGGAACTATAATAACTGCTCATTGTTGCTTCCAAGTTTTTCATAAGTATAATTGTCATCAGTATGAAAAATAATTAGTGTTGTACATAATAATGAACTCCTGGCCTGAAAAACTGCAGATCCAATTTGATCTGATGGCTGGAGTTAAGTATACAACTATTAAAATGGACAACATTAAAACTTGCTAAAAAAAAATTACAAAAATTCCCCTGAGAAATTGAGTGGCTGTGGAAGAATTCTTAATGGAAAAATGTTTTAGTGGCTCAGAGATCTAAGCTATTTTTTTCTACAGAATGGAGCTATTTTTGTTGAAAAATTGATGTCATCTATCTTACCTGAACTTTCTCTTTAAATAATTGCCTTAAGCGTTTTACTTAATATTCTTTGGCTTTAATTCTTGAGAAAGGTTGGTAATACTTGGAGGAGAACATTTGTATGTGAAAAAGACCCCAAGTATGTGAAAATATACTTACTCATGCAACAGAATAGATTTAATGGAGTAAGTAATGGAGTTCATGTATGTGAGGCTGATTTGTCTTGCATGCACAAAGGCATTGGGAATGGGTAAGTGGATGTCTATATATGTTTCAGATACTTGCAGGTCTCCCTCTACTTTCAAAACAAAGATAGCTTTTATAAGTGAAATGTACAATACTTCTTATTGCCAAAATATTGGGTGTATTTGGTGAGAACATTTCTTTGCATGGTAACTGTGCTTACAAAGGAGCAGACAAATTTAAGACTTTTTCTAGCAGAAGTGCAAGCAATTTTTTTATCATGTACATCTTGTCTTTTTAAGTTCCTTGGGATTTGGCTGTCTTTATTGAAGCATTGCAAAGAAAACTTAGCTAGCTTTTCTTCTTCTCCTTTTTTCTGAGAAGTTTTTTTTCATCCTCAGGAAATGGTCAGTTTGTACTAAGAAATATGCACAACTGAGCAGCATTTCTCTGAGTCAGTCCATTTTCAAAATACTTTAATTCAACAAATCAAATGCACTAACTTCTGACTCCTTTAAAAAAAGACTATGAAAAAATATTCAGAGAGTTAAATTCAAGTATAGCCCTATCGTTTGCTGTGCTTTGTTTTATTTTTCAAGTAATGATGAGTCAGCTAATGTTGAATGAATGCGGTATAAATTCACTGGTGCGTTTTTTGCCTTCCTCAAATTCAGGGATGGAGGAAAACATGGATGGGTTTTTTGTGCA
Organism: Calidris pugnax; assembly: GCF_001431845.1. Lineage (NCBI taxonomy): Eukaryota > Metazoa > Chordata > Aves > Charadriiformes > Scolopacidae > Calidris > Calidris pugnax. Next base: position 10,437,893 of record NW_015090839.1, on the reverse strand, counting down.
GTTATTGGGCTATATCAAGGATGAACCCCCTAGCAGTTGCTACACAAACGTGCAACAAAAAAAAAAAGAAAATTAAAAGAAATGTGTATATATATGTGAAACTTGACCTAGTCAGAAACTTGTTTATGCTTTTATTCTCAATGTTAGTAGGCCTAAGCACACAAAAGAAAAACCTTTCCTTATTTTATACACATCTGTGGAAATTCTGAAAATCACTTTGCTCAAACAAAGTAAGCAAGCTTGCTAAAGCAAACTAAGCCCAACACTAGTTCTCTGCAATTCTTGTTAATTCTTTGGTGTAAGAGACCATATTTTTGTTGTGCATTTTGTGAAGTGCATGATGAAAAGGGATCCTCATGTATGTCCAGGGCCTCTAGATGCTGTTGCAATATGAATTACTTAACACTGATAAGAATTTCTGTACATGGTAATTGTTAAGAATTTTTATTCATAGTGCATTTAAGAAAAATAATCCCTAATCTTCCCTGCTTCAAATCAAAAGTTTTTGTTTTGCTTTAAGGTAGGGTATGCATGTGAAAAAAAATGATAGGACAGTTAAATAAAGTGATCCTGCTTTACTGGAATGTAATTAAACGTAAGCTGAGGTGAAATAGTATACTTGGAATTAGTGTTGAAAATAGAGATTAAATGTTGAGCACTGCTTCTGTTTTAAGTGGTACTGTTCCATGCAATGTACAGCATATTTCTTGAGTTCTATCTGAAATAGACCTGACAGATCTTTTAAAAATATTTTTTTGTCTCTTCTAATATTGCATCATTTCATGTCTCATCTTTATTGCTTATCTTTTCCTGTCTCTGTGTTTTTATTTTTCAAGCTGAGGTTTTACATGCTATATCATATTTATTAAAAAATAATTAAGCAGCGATTGATGACTTGTATATCATTAGTATATATTAAATCAGGTGTTCATTTGCAGCCTCGAAAGCTCTTGTAGTGATTGGTGTAGGTGCCATGGAAAGAAATCAGTTAAACAAAACCGAACAGCAAACAATACATTTTCACTGAATATTTGTGCTACCAAGGAAGGAAGCAATGTTCTATACACATCACTGAGTGGAAGACTTCCAGTACTGATAAAAGATCTTACTGTATTGCAAAGATATCTCATGCAATGAAGATAGAATGAGAGGTTTTCTTAAATCTGTCAGTATATTGATTTATTACACACACTCTGTAAAGAACATAAGAATAGATCCTCAGCTAGAGCAATTTATCAAAGCTCATTGTCATAGGATATCAATCTTCAGAAGCAGTGTAGGAATTTCGGTTTCAATTATTGTTTTCTGAAATTTTTATGCTAATCTCTGACAACTTTTATCTCACTTCTCACAAAATTGAAGTGAGATCCAAGTTTCAAATTGGACGTTTATCATTAGCTGCAAAGTTCCTATGAAAATGAAAAAACTAAATTTCTGGATCACAGGCCACAATCCAAATAACACTCTAAAGATCAGTCAGATATCTTAACGTCTGTATTGTGTCACAGGATAAACCAAGTTGCCTCCCTGCGAACCTTTATCAGGCAATGAAGGCTGGCTACATTCTGGTGTGTTAGACAGTGTACTGCCTTTGAGGAAACTCAGTTAATGAAGTCGATATGCTAAAATACTTTAGTATTTTAGCAGAAAAATCTCCGTTTTTTCTGTCTGGTAAATGAAGGAAATATCTGTCCTGAGCTCCCTTAACACTTCAGAATGTCTCATGCCCAAGCCAAATCCCAGTGATCCCATTAATCTCCCCTTGAGGGTGTGATTTAGTAAGCGTACCTTGATAATGCTCAACTTACTCCTTTAGGAGTAGGCTTCGTGTTAGATGTACTGTCTGGTGCAAAAACAGCTGAAATGTGGTGGTAAGGTCATATTTTTTATGAACTTGGGCCTCAAGTGAGAAGATTCATGATTTCTCATATAATATGGTCTTTTGAGCCTTGATAATATTTATCCAGTCTGTGTATAATGACCTCTTAGCAAAAATATTCAGGCAGAAACCTGGTTAATAAAGTGACTGTAATGGAAAGGAACAGTGTTCATGACATATTCTCGTTCTCAGAGACTCCGTATTAATTTGTTACAGGCTGCTCCTTGATCAGCATAGCTGGTTGGCTTGGTCTTCGGTCTCGTGCCATAAACTCTTCAATAACCTTCAGCATTTAATTCAGGATTCCGTATTCCACAGCAAGGCAACACGCATGCTGGACTGCTCGTCTACCTGCAGTAAGTGCCTCCTTTTGCCTATGCCGCTTCTTAAATAGGCTATGCATGTATGCCGAATATTTTCATATAGAAAAAGATGAAAATTGACTACTAAAAAATCATTACATTATGAATTTATATAGTATCACTCATCTTTAAATGTACAAAAGATGCACCAAAATGTTTAAGTATATGCATAACTCTGAAGTTTGTCACAGCTGTAATAAAGAATATAATTTGACTCTTCTGTAGTTTCACTTCAGAGTTTGCATAAACTTATAATTAAGCAAGTGCTTAAGCACTTTGCTGGATCTTGGCCTAAGAGCTTAATGATTATTTTACAGTATAATGACATGTCCAGTATGAAGGGAAACAAAACCTCTGTCTATAGAACTTATTTGCCATGAAAAAGTCTGTCGGTATGTTGCATGATAATCAGTTCAATTCAATGTACAGTAAATTGGATCATTATTATTAATTTTCTCATCTCCCAGGCAATTGATGCACCATTTTTAGAATTTCAAAAAAACAGTTCATGAATCAGACAAAAAAAATTAAATAAGATCCCAGCCCACAATGAGATGATGAGTCAGAGTTCTTTTCTGTAGCAGTGTCGACCAAAGTACATCTGAAATCTAATGAGGATTGGCACTGATGCAGAAAAGGCCATGATGAGCATGAAACAATATGTTGAATTTACATGTTAAGACTTTTTGTTGGTTTTGGCAATTTCACTGAAGATTATCTGAAAAATCCATAAACATCTGGATGAGAAGAGGGAGTGGGGGGGGTATCACTTTATACTAAAATGATGGAGTTTATATTGGGATACAATACTATAAATGGAAGAGGAAAGTGGTTTCTTGCACAGCTGTTTCCAATTTTGCTAATCTATATTTCAGGCCAAATTCACCATGGAATTAAACCACACATTTACATTGATGTGTATGTGTCTGAATTAAAGATATGGGCAAAAAAAACTTTTGAAGATCACTAAATCTCAATACTTTGGAGGTATTTAGTCAGCTTTATTTTCAGAAGACAAAATTAGCAAGTACAGCTGCTATTTGTGGGCCTGTAGTTTTTCAAAGTGAAGGACTAAGTTTTCAAAAGGACATATGCACATTTTTAGGCCGGGAAAAACAGGAGCAAAAAAGACTGTTCAGAGTCGAAGCTTACATTTCAGCCTGATAGCAACTAGTTTTGTTCTAAAGGCTCTGTGTAAACATTTGAACTTGAAGTTGCTGAGTATCTACAAATTTTAATAGTAGTTTTTAAAAACAGATGTATATGCATATAGAACCTAGGATCCAGCAATGGTTCTCATGACATATTATGAAAACATGACAGTATGTCTCTGCATTTACTTGTAAAACACTAACTGACCATAGCCTTTTTCAAAGATTTTTTGACTAAGAAATAAAAGAACTTTAGGAAGTGAACTGAACTAATAATCAAAATAGCACGTGTTTTGCTTCAGTAAAAAGAAAAGAAAGAAGAAATTGGAAGTGGAAAACAGTGTTTGACAAACATCGTGATGAAGCTCGTAAAATTATTGTGTATGTACTGAGATTGTTGTTAAGATTCACTTTTTAGCACGTATAATTAAGGGTATTAATGAGATCTATATTTTATAACAAAAATACATTGGGATAAAGTGCACATTCCTATTTGTACTACAGTATATTAATAGTGGGATTGGTTTTGTAGCACTTATCAAAGACAGTAAATGCAGTACATCTTGTTTACACCACATAGTACATTTGAAAGAATGGATGTAGTTCCAGATATAAAAAATCTCTTCTGTCTTAAACAAATAGCTTATTATTCCTTTCTGGAGATACTAAATGTAAAACCTTGTATGAAAAATATAGAGAAAATTTTAAGGTATTTATGCAAGTGTTATAATGCTACAGCTAAGTATCAATCAGAGATATTGTCAGTATTATGCTATATGGGCCTCACCCAGAGCTGTTTTATGACACATTTATAAATGAAATCCTTCCAACTTTGGCAGACCATGTTGTAGGTTTGTTATAGAATAAGTCCATGGCACCACATGAACTCAAAAATACTCTTAAATCATACCTTTTATTATAACTACTTTATATCCAAAGTATCAAATAAATATGCACCAGCCATTCAGTTTTAGTGCTGATCTGATTATTGCATATAAGTTTTAACAGACTGTTTATAAAGATTTCTGCTGAAATATTCATTTGTGCATAAGCATGATCATCAGTTTTAAAGACTCGGGATTTTCAGGTCAGGATTTGTTTGCTGCTTTTACTTCTGTGACTAATTAGGGCAATAAAATATTTTGGAACATTCACCTTTTTTGCAATCTAAAAGTGAGGGGATTTGTGGTTTTATACTTTCAGCTTGTTTTTTTCTGTCACTGCGCAACTGAAGCTGCTGATCACTCCATTGCTTGGTGCAAATAATAAAACTATGATTTTTAATTAAAGAGGAGATTTGGAGATAAGTTACAACAATTTTAGTGCACCTAATAAGTTTTGAAGATTGTGGGCAGCTATTTACTCTGCTGTTCAATAAAAAAAGTATTGTTACTATAGAAACTACTAAATCACATGATTTACATTCTATTTGGAAGAGATAGGTTTCTCTTTATAGAGAAATACTTGTATGTCATTTGAGCTGGGGAGTTTATATGTTTCTATCACTAAAAACAGAATACCAACAAGAGATTACCATGGATTTTAAGAAAAGAACATTGTTTACTTGAAGGAAATAATGGCAAACTATTTTTCAAGCTGTGGGTTGTCATATGTTTTTCTTTAAAACTCTTAGATCCTTTACATTTACACGAGAAAATTTATGTTCTAATTGATTGTACATTAGGTCCTAAGCTTTATTTAAAAACTGAAATAAAGAAAAATAACTACTTTTCTATTGTTAATGAGCTCTTTGTAACATTATGATTTCAAGATTTAAAGGGGAATGATTAAAAAAAAGGAAACTAGAGGGCAAAAGTAACAAAATAAAAATAATTTTCTGAATGCAAGAGATTTATAATAAAACAGAATTCTCAAAGAGCTATATGTCAAAAGGAAGGGAAATTTAAAAAGGTTAAGAGTACGTAGAGGAGCTTGAAATTTTAGTCAAGCCAAGGTAGTATTGCTCAGAAACTGGGAATATGGCTCAAGAGAAGCATTAGCTACCTAAGCGATACAGGTGAGATACAGAAGGGGCAGTTAGAAAACCTATATGAAGATTTACAGTCTGATTAGAATGATACTGATTTTACAGTACTTTTGGATCAGCTGTCCAAGTAGAGTCTTAACTGACAACTGCCGCTTGTATTGCCAGATCAGTATTTCTGCCATCCCACAAAAATTATTTTTGGGGAAACTTAGTTGGCATAGGAATTCAGTTAGATCTCTTGCAGGAACAAAATGAAATTTCCCCTCACTCAATTTCTGTAATAAGAGGGGTACGTTATAATATCAGAAAAAGTGTGTGACACTATTGTTTGGGTTGGAATTATAACAATATAGCAACAAATTAGGGAAAAAAATATATACAAATTTCTGTGGCGTCCTTCTGTGTACTCTCTCCTTTTGATGCTGTAGTTTATATAAATATCTTTAAAAATCTGCCTGTTGATATTCTTCAAGTTGACAAATCTGGGTGACCATTATATTCTAGAATATGTTTTAAATATTTGTTAACCAATTACAGCAAAGCCTTTCATTCAAGTCTAAGGAAGTTTAGTAGTTCTCTAAGTATACATGTGTTTTCCGTATGATTCTTGTATAAGATATCTGCAAGTTTGTAGTGTGTATGTACATCAGGGTAAGTGTCACAATAAACAAAATGCTGATTTTTTAAAAGCACCCTCCCTTATGGGCATGTTATTTTAATTTTAAGTCAACTAGATTTCTAGGCATTGCTGACAGACAGCTGGCACCCTCTGTAAAAGTTTGAACTGTAGGTATGATATTCAAAAGCTAAATATGTCTGGATGATCCTCAGATCTTAAATGAGAAATTCAGGGTCCTGGATCTGGGTGTAAGGGCCATAATGCATCTCAACTCAGGTTCAGACGGGACATTCATACGTCCCTTCTTTTTATTTTATTTTTCTTGTGATTCCAGGGCACATATGAATAAGGATTTATGTGTTGGCTCTTGTTCCAGAGTTTAAACGTAGACTAAGAGAGCTCTGAAACTCCTTGCTAAAGGGGTTGTGCTTGCAAGACATAAGTCTAAGAAAAAACCAAGAAGTGCTCAAAGAGCTATTTTGCATTGTTCAGCACCAGGGTGCAGAAGTATCAACATCTTAGTCATCAGTAGGACAGATGCTATGATCATGTAAAAATACTGGGCTAGACAGGTCATGGAACTATAACACCATGGCTGTGTTTTTGTTTGTGTGCACATCTCTGAAATTCTGTGTAATGATTATTGTATTGCTAGTGTGGAGATTGTCTCCCCTCTCTGGAATAAATGGGGAGGTTTGGCCAGAGCAGTGCATGAATATGAACTACCTTTTTGACTTGATGAGGAAGTAATTCCACCTTTCATTCTGCTTCTCTCCCTGCAAAGGCATCACAGTCCTGATAAAGCCTTGAGGTTGGGACTTTACTGACATGTGTGTTTAGTTATATTCTTCAATTATTCATGGATTGTTAGCTCTTAATTAATTTTCTAGGTGTATTTGAATTTGGATTTTATAGGAAATTGGGGTTTTTTTTCAGTTAATCTGTTGACTAAGCTGTCTTCTGAAATCAATTGCCAGAGTAAATGTTTTTATATGTAATATATAATAGAGATCAAAATACTATATATGTCCCATTTGTTGATCGGTGATTATTGCAATAAATACCTCCCTTTTTTAAAAAAAATACAGGCATAAAAGCAGTACATCCTCATTAGATTAAAATAATTTTGGAGAATGACATTTAACTCTGATTTTCATTAGAACTACTTTTTAATCATTTTATTTCTTTTAATTCAAAAAGGAAAAAAGCTTTTCCATCTGTTGTTCTTCTCTATTTGCTTTCTCCTTTCAAACAATTTTGCCCTTCTGTTTTGCCAAAAATAGTTGTACTCAACTAGCTAAAGAATGAGGCTACTGTGCAACTTGCCACATCTCATGAAATTGGTTACTGTTCTCGCTATTGTATTCTCAAGCCACAAAGGAAATACTTAAGCTCAGTGTTTCCTGCACTTCTATTAGAGGTGCTGTTTTGTGCATTCCAGGTATGATGGCTTGTTAATGCAAAACTAGATAATATTTTAACAGCACAGAAAATTACATAATTTAGAATATTATTATCTTACTTATTACTAAAAGCTGTACTCATTATTTTAAACAGTTCCAATACTATTTATTTTTTTCTTTGAAACTGAGCTGTCTGCAGTCGCCAGAGTGAATTTCCATGGTAATGGAAAGATCAGAGGGTAAAACTTAGAAATCTCATTCCTAAGGTCCATGAGATTTTTTTTTTCTTAAATCTAATTGAGAATGAGATCATAATTAAAGATTCACAGAAGCAATTGCAAACTCAGTTTACTTTTTTATGTGGGAAAGAAAAGTCTTACTCTTAGTTGAATTTCCTGTTGAACTTCTATTTTCAAAGCTACATATAATTTTCTTTATTAAAACAGGGAATATAAAGGCAGTGATAGATATGATGAATCTTGACAAACTGAAGGTTTTGTTTCTATCCTAACGACAAAACCATTAAGAGACTAACTGAAATCCTGCAAAAGGCAATTAAATAAGCAATTGAAAAACTTATGCAAACAGTATTTGTTAAAAGTTAGGCAGTCAAACTCACGAGACCCTTCATGTAGTTTCCATCACAAATCTGTCCAGAGTCCAGTGCAATTTTGTATTTTCATGGACGATTTGGATGACAGGATAGGGAGGCTGTAAATTTCCAAATGATACAAAGCTTGATGCGTGTAAACCTGTCAGAAGTCAAGATGCAAAGCTGAAACAAACTTAAAATAATTGATAAATGGTTTGAAGTAAATGATTGTAATTAAAATAGGACACGTGTGAGATTTTTATTAAGAAAAAAATAAATTCTGTAAGTGCAAAGTGAAGATCACTGGTGTACTGATAGTTTTGTGGAGGAGGATCTAGAGATGTTGAGTACAACATCATGCTGTGATGGAAAAGAACTTTCATAATGGGCTACAGAAATAATAATATTTTATTTAAAGACTGTTATATTTTGAAAATATTTTCTCTCTTCAGTACAAATGCTACCTTGAGCTGAAAAGAAAGAAGACACAGAAAATAAAAATAATAATTAGACCTTATATACAGTCATTTTGGAAGAACATGGGTATGCTCAATATGGAGACAAAATCACACAGAGATACCAGGCCAATTAAGTGTTCGAAGTTGTAGAAACTCCTGAGGGGGTAAGAACCATTCTTTATATCTTTGGGGGCATAGGATGAGAAACACTTGGGCTTAAGTAACCAAAATAATAGCCAACCTTAGGAAAGCAAAGCATTCAATGAGATTATTTAGGGAAATTGTGATATACTTGTCTGACATTTTTGGACAATACAAACAAATAAGAAATGTGAGGAATGATTGATGCCACATTGCAGTGGGGTAGCAGTAAGAACTGACATTAGTCTGCCGTCTCATCAGTTAGAAACAACTGAGGAAGAGAAGGATGTGCACATACTGGGTTACTGCAGGATGACTGTTAGCCATGAATACAGTACAACTCTGAAAAAGAAAAAATGCAGCCCTAGAACATGTCAACTGAACTACTTCCAGTAGAGAAGAAAACTTTAGTGCTACTTAAGCCCCTGCTGAAGCCAGATGGAGAATTCGCTGCAAAATTCTGACCACTGATTTTTCAAAAAGCTGCTGTATATAAACAGCAATACAACAGGAAGGAAAATAATTACTTTGACTAGAAGATAATTTTGGCAAAAGAACAAATTCATATAATTTGACCATGGTTGAAATCAGTGTGAAAATTGAAAAATACATTCCTAACTGTTGCAATTTTAAAATATTAGAATAACTTTCCAATCATAGCAACAGGAGGAAATAGCTAAATAATTTAAAAATAGAGCTCAGGAAACTTGCAAAGGAATTAGGAAATGTAAACCAATATTGTAGGGAGGTCCGGACAGCATGGCGTAGGACTTCCAGTCATGAGTGACTATACCAATGTGTTTGACTAAGATAAGAGCAAGGTCTCTCCAGCTCCCTTTGTACAGAGCAATCAAGAAAGTGAAAGCATCATCTGAATTTTTGAATTGTTTCCATGTTTCTGACTTTAAAGGATGCAATTGACTATATCTACTTTTCTATCATAGCTTTATTTTAGCAGGATCTCTGGCTGTTCTTTGAAGAAACTGGTAATGATGAACCTGTTTTTATTTACTAAATTTTGAATACCTGCTTTTAATATTAGAGTGGTTGAATCAGTTATGTCTGCTTAAAATACTTCAAAGTTTAGTACTCTTTTTGCTCTGATTTATTAAAGAGTCTGAACCAATAGAATTATCTATCCCTAAACCTAAAAATGTCCTTAAGTGCTGTTATTGCTTGGAGTCTTCTTTCTATATGTGCAATCTCTTCAAAATAATCTTTTATTTTCCTGCCCCATGGTATGCTGAGTTCACTGCTTATCATTGTGTTCATTCTCTGAATCACTTACACTGTGTTTGCATTTACCCAGGTACTGACTTAAATATTGAGAATAAACTTTGTAGAAGGCATTGTATTTTCTATTTGTGGTTATAATGCTTTGTGAAGTGGCGTTCTAGTCCAAGACCCATGATGATATAAACTTACAAAAATATTATGAAGTATTTTAATGAAAGATGTAGTTCGTGACAGAAGGTCCCTGATTTCATTTATCCTTGCATGAGCTGGAGGGTTAGACAAGATGACTTCCAGTGGCCCCTTGCAATGCCAACCATTCTGTGTAATGATTCTTATACATAAATCTCATAGCTATAGTTATAAATAGTTAGCTTTTAGTGCCCATGTGGATGTTGAATGAGGATCATACTGAGAAATACAAATTGTACTAATATTAGAAGGTGTCTGAGACTGTAGCAGTGAAGAAATTCTTGGGTGTTCCTCAACACTCTGAAAGTTCTAAAACTATGCTGCTGGTTTTGAATCTGTGCTGCTGGTTGTATCTTCATTCTGAGTCAGTATTCTCAAGTACTTGATTCAGCAGCCTGAAAAGGATTCAGAACTCAAATTGAAGAACTATGGTAAATCTGATGAAGAATGGTCATCTTGTCTGATGGATGATGGTCATCTTGTTATAATCCCTTTGTGCTCATTCCTAAAATGTTTGTAGATATTTCAGACATCTGCCTCTCTGAAGTTATAGCCAGTATTACCTTTGGTTCCTAAAAGAAGTCTATGCTGTGGATGTGGTTTTGAAATGGATTCAAGTGGTATCAACATATTAGCATAATGTGCCTTTTCTTTACTATTTCATAATAATCATTCATTCTCTTTAAGCCTCAAGAACTGGATTATGTACACTTGTGTACATAATAAATACATACACATATATAAAATATTATTATTATAAGTAGTATACCTATATGTCTGTGTGTGTGAATACAGTCACCAGGATTGCCTTTTGAGGCTAAATAGACCTTACAAGTGAAAAACGGATTGATTCCATTGAGACTGAACTTTTGCTGAAGTTTTCTAGAAGGAAGGTGGTATCTGTCATATGCAAATCTTTGATATTGACAAGCACAAGTTAGGTTCCTTTCAGCTCGGACCAGTCTATGATCTATGATATACATTTATTTGATTTTAATTCAATGTTGATATACATATATCACATCAACAGCCTTCTGAATTCCCAAAGATGGCTACTTATGCCCACCAGAAAGTAATATCTGATGGAAGAGGATTACTAGAGTTACATTTACTAAGTAATTGGTCAGACAAATTACCCAAGCAACTTGAAACTGCTCACTGAACATTTAGTTTTTCATCACAAATGGGAGTTGTCATCATGCATTGAAATTCGTATTCAGGTTGTAAATTAGCAGATTTTCAAATGTGCTGAATACAATGGCTTAATTATAAAAATTACATAAAATTAATAATTCGTACAACGCTTATCTCTAACATATTTGAATTTCTGTTACTCTCACTTCTGCCAAAAGTATAGCTAGACCCAACTGAGCTATTGTTCCGGTGATAAATCTCAGACTGTGGCTGCCATCAAGAAGATTATATTCACTTTTTCCTGTTATTGAAAATTGACTACAGTTACCTCAGACAACCCTGTGGAAATGAATTTATTAAAGCAGGTTTTTATGCTAATGGAAAAAAAATCTGCAAGATGTAAATGAATTTATTTTTTTAAAAAATGTCTGTCATGCTAGGCCTCACCGTTACACATGGTATTCTGTGCTTGGACTTTGTCTGATTGAATGGTTAAATATTAAAACTCTGCTTTTACTCACAGCTGTAGTAAGGCGAGAGAGATGCATAGCCTCACATGTATTGAGAACAGATTTGACCCACAGAATTCTGCAAGTACTATATCCGTAAAAAGTACTTGCAAAAAGAGCATTTATTGACCATATACAATCAATGAAATTCTAATTCTTCTTGGCAACAGAAAGTTACTCCAGCTTTTCTTTATAGAAGAGCAAGCCAAATTTTATATTGTGGTTCAGTTGTTTCTGAACAAGTCTTTGTAAAGTTCTGGCTACAAAGCCTTTACAATTTGTGATGGTGCAAAAAGCTGAAAAACAGATTTTCATTTTCAGTTTCCATACGAAGTCTGAAGTGTTAGAAAGTATATTCTTTTCAATTACAAATAGAGAAAAAGTGTCGATGGAGTCAAGAGAAAATAAAGATGGAACCAAGCAAATGTCACTTGATACAGTAACTTTTGAACTATAATTGCAACTTAGCATGAAAGCTTGTGCAAGCTATCTAAACCTGAAAAAGGCAAGAATGATAGTACTTATACAGGGCTTTTTACTTTCAAACTGACCTATACACATAGGGGACTGTTTTCCCTGTAGGCTTATCTCAGAATATATACACTTTTATTTATACATTTATTTCAGAGCATGGTGTGATTAATATAGGGACAGAACTTCTATTGTTCTTCATGTTCTTTTATTCTTCTTATTGTTCTTCATCATGTGCATAAAGCATGGAGATATCTACAAATGTAATCTTTTTTAAAGCAAAAAATTTCACTATTATCTGAAAATCAAGCAGTCAGTATCTTTTACAACCCAAACCTTTTCTCTTTAAAGTTTCTTTAAGACATCCTGGTTCCAGAAGGGTGAGGATCAGTATGTTCGCTAATATAACAAAAAGTAAATCTATCAGTCATACACCTACTATGCTTGTGTGCAAGGCCACAACTTCCTGGGAAAATTTTTGGTTTACTACAAGAGACAGCAGACCGATTGCAGAGAGGTTTTGAGTTCATAGTTTACACTTCTTAAAATATTTCCAAATGTATACTATTTTTCTTAATTTTTAGATTTTCTCTTGTTTTTTTAGAAAGGACACTTCACAGTCTGCTCTAAGGGCTTATATATTTCATCAAAGCAGGCGGGGACTGTATGATGTATGTTTATTAGCTTCAGAAGCACATCTGTGAGCTCAGATTGGATGAAAGGTCATAAACACAATGAATGTTGCTAGGTAACAGTGCCTTTTACTCAATTTAGTTGTGAAAATGAAAGGTTTTTTTGTACAAAGATAGGCTATTTGGATAGTACAATGAACAGTCACTTTATTTTGATCTTCAGTGCTGTAATTTTAAAATAACAAACCTTTTTCCCTTGAGAAAAAAAATATCACATTTTCTCTATTTACAATGTACTTCACTGAAAAAAATTCAGTCATAATAAAAATGACAGCTGAGAGGAAATTATGATTGTACCTGATTAATGAAAGAATCATTTTTGTAACTTCTAGTAGCTTTTCAATTGAAAATGAGAAATATTAATAACTAAGGAACATTAAGGATATCTACTGAAACACAGTACAACCTACAGAAGTGCAAATAAGTGATAAAACAAGAAAGCTTTTCCTCTTTTAGAACATTTGCTTTTTAAACCAGACACTCTATAGGAAGCCAATCACTGCACCTTTGAGGGATCTTGACTCTTGTGTTTTTCGAAAATATTAACCTAAAGGAAAACAAACTTTTACTAATGCAGTAGGACTGAGAGTTTGTGTTTGCAAGTTGGATTAGAGACACCATATTAAATTTGCAGATTGATGTGACTAAGTGTGAAGGGTTGGGGTTTTTTTTTGTCAAAGACTGAATTATTTTTATGTTTTTTTAAACCCATGTGATTTCATGTTGGAGACAGTAATTTTATGCAATGGCTATTTAGTATCCAAAGAAAATTTGCTCAGAGCAGAGGAACTTGAGCTCATTAGTCTCACTTGAGACTAATGTGAGGTGAGAATTTAATTTATGCTCTATATTTTTGTGCAGTGACTCAAGCCAGCTTCAATAGCAGGGAATAGCATAATCAAATTCAAGATATTTTAACTTGCCTGTTCACTCATGTTGTTCCTTGATATATTATTTCCCATGGGCAAAAAGATATAAAAGTGCACACCTAAATTAGTATGTTTGAATAGTGCCATTAAAAAATTATCAACAAATCGTGATTCTAAATGAAGGCAGTGTAGTTATACCAATTTATGGATGAGCTTTTTACCTGATGCATTGAAAAAGCTATCACAATTTTAAATTGCAAACAATAGGATGATGTCTATGATATCTGTATTGTTGTTATCATAGACCATCTTAATGGCACGCTTGTCATATGACCTACCCTTGATTTGAGGGGCTTCTGCACAGTCCAAATCCTTTGTGACCAGTGGCTACAACTCCCTCTGCTTGGTTTAATAACTGCCTTTTCAACTGCTGGTTATCTACTGCTTCTATTATCATATGATATTTTTAATAAAAATACACTTCTAGATTTCAAAGGTTGCTATTTATTTTAATCCTTCCAATATCATTAGGCATTGACACAGATACAGAAATGTCTGCACTCTGCATCATCCCAGCCAAGAGTTCTCATAACATCTGTTAGTTTAATTCTAGAAGACATAAATAAATTATGCTTGTCAACTTACTGTGACTTTTTCACCCTATGATAGACTTGTAACTGCAGTTAATTTTGTTCAAAATGATTGAACATTTTGGAAAAGAGTGTTTGGAAAGAAGTAGGTATTATATTTCTGCATAATTGGTGATAATGGTATAGTATTCTGATTCCCTGCTCCCCTCCCTGGTTGCTTGGCTGAGGTTGATTCTGTCTGACAATATTATGCTATCTATTCATTAGCAGTTCAAGTGAAGGAAGATATTTCAGATATTTCTAAAAGTAGGATGATGCAGGGCTGAATGCCTAATAGGTGCCCAGTGAAGTTAGATGCATTTCACTATCTTGTTATCAATGCATTTGCTAATGTAGGAAAATTTTTTTCATTGAAATTGATTTGAGCATGAGTGAGATACTAGATTCAACAAACTACAATATGATAAAAATCTTATCTCAGTTCTGCTAAGAGTGTAGGGGTATTTATGGCTCTTAACACCAAAATCATTTGGAAAACAAAAGCTACCGAGGAATTCTACAATTTGTAGCTACTTATTAAATTAAAAAATAAATTTTACTACTATAAAATATTTTTCTGCTTGTCTGCAATTTAAAGATAGTATCAAAGCAGTTTTTGTCAAAATACCCGAGATAAAGGTAATCTGAGTAAGTGAGACAAAGATAATCTGAATTTCAGTACGACAAATAGTCGTTGTCCAGTTAAAGACAGATTCAAGTATAATGTAAGAAATGTGAATTGTTCTGTTGGCATCCCGAGGAATATTACTACTGAGGAAAACTTGTTTCAGTTGTGCCTTCTTAGTGAGAACAAGTGTCATACATCCTCTGGAAATAAGTTTTAGTGAATAATTCTCCTCAGAGTTAAATTATGAAGGTTATTTCCAAGTTGGCTTGATTTTTCTTGTAAATTTGAGACATTAGAGTCAACAAATTCAGTGTTCTTGTTCTAACAAGTTAGAGTATAAATTATATTGTTATGTACTTTATTACATCAATTACCCAGTTGTGTTTCCTTTAGTGAGGTTGGCTCATCTAGATAAATTTGGCTTTACAAGAATTCTTTCACTTATAATGCTCAAAGCCGCAAATTTAATTCAGAACTTTATTTCAACTATGAAATTTTATATTAGGAAAAAATCTTCTACTTGATCTTGGTAATGAATCAGATTCCATGGAAATCACGTACTCAGAAAATGATTGAATTAAAAATATTGTATGATATTTTAAATGCTTATCAGAACAGATTGAGACAATGTCAAACTAAGACCAGAAAGAATGCTCTTCCTGAACTAAAATGATGTTCTACTCAAAACAGTAGTACCATCTCCTTGACTGAATTCTTACTACAAGTGCAGTGACTGTGGTTAGACTTGTGACTTTCAGAAAGGAGGTTTCTCCCTATTTTAAAATTTCTGTGCTTAAAAATTATTTTTTCTAAAGGTTGATTATCTTCACTTCTACTCTTCCAGTTGCAGCTGTTTTAAATAGAGAAGTAACATGGTCTATTTATTCCTATTTGATAACCTTTTCTGTATACTTCAAGTATTATTTTAGCCACTGTAGGCTCTTGTTAGATACTTGGCAATGTTACTCTTCATGTTGTATTCATCTGTAAACCTCATTACGCTTTTTCTGTCATGCCAGAAAAAGCATTTGTGCATATATATAGTAATATGGAATGGGAAACTGATATGGTAGAAGAGCAGTCAATGGGAAAAAGAAAAGTGTTGGGGGAAGAGGTAGAATGACAAAGTGGCAATATAGGGAATACTTTTCTACTGTGGCACAAATTTAAGTTAATAGAGAACTGTAGGTTTAACCTCATCATTACACTACAATACAATGAAAGTTTACAATCAGATGATTTTTTATTCTGATTCTTGCCAGCCTTCATAAAATTCTGTGCTTCTGAAGACACTTCCTCACAGAAGTTGATTGTGTTATGTTGTGGCAATATTTTAGATGCTAGGGAATATATACTTGTGAAAATGTTGGTGACTCTGGACCATCAAATGAACAAACAGAAACCTCCTGGATTCAGCAAAACACTTTTTCCTTAAATTTCGAGATACCATTAAACTTAAATACAGGAAAGTATTTTGCTACCAAAGCAGTTTGCTTTCTCATTTGTCCAATAGTCAATGTTTCAATATTTACTACCTGAGTTTATGCATTTAAGTGCAAAAGTATCACCGTTCTGCTGTCATAGGATGCACATGCCTGCAGCTATAACTGGAGAAAATGGCAATGGATTTGATGGACAATAGGTCTACTTAATGTCAAGGTGCACAGAAATAAGATTCTTCAATTTCAGTAAAGTGTTACCAAGTAATGTATATTTTATGGCTTTACTCACTGACAGTTTCAACATTGCTTTCTAATCCCATCTTTCAGCCAGAGAATGGCTGGAACATATTAACATCGACTTTCAACGTGTTAGCCTCAGAGGAATACTGCAAAACATAAGGGTTGACATTTACCATTTCAACAGTTAAAAGCTAAAAAATTCCATTTCTTGCACCAAGGCAAATAATACTTAAAACCAGTATTCTTATATATTCAAAAGCTATAGCAAGAATTGTCAAGAAAACTAAATTTGTATTAAAGTCTTGCAGTGTTAATACTTTTTAAAGCAGAAAATACTGCCTGTAGAATATGAAAAGAAGCACTAAACTGGAGACTGTTTTTTGCTTCCTCACACTTCTCCCTTTTCTCCTTTCAGTGATCTTAAGTAGAAATCAGACTTTGGATGAACTTTTCTGGATGAAGGAAGGGAGAACAACATTAAAATATTGTTAAAATTTATGTTTGCATTTCCCAAATTCTGTTACTACACTCTCTGTGAATGAAATCTAG
>NW_015090839.1:10408213-10415713 GCF_001431845.1 Calidris pugnax | reverse complement strand
AAAATGGGTGCCAGACTAATAATATGTAAAAACATATTTAATTAGTATTCTATAGGTACTTATCAGTTTTGCAGTTTGGAAATATTAAAGGCTTTTTGACATTCAGGTTTTTTCTTCCAATAGCTTGTTTGTGGACAAGCTTGAAAATGTTTGAAAACAAAAATGAATATTGTATTAGTAAAAAAGTGTCCTTTATTTATAACTTTTGGTGTCTTCCTCTTGCTATAGGAGTTTGCATGACCTTCTTTGAATAAAATCAAACAATCTCTCTTTAACCATCAAAACCTTTGCAAGTCTTTCTACTGTATCCTGGAGCCATTTCTCTGGCCTTATATTTACACTATTCTGAGCTCTGTTGTCCAAGAAGTAGAAATTCATAGTGGTGCAAATGTGGTAAAATAGCAATCCAATTAGCACTATACTCTTTTTAACACATATGCAATATGTAACAAAAATCTAGAAGTTGTTCGTAACTGTGAAAAACCTTCTTGGTACTCAGTACTTCCCAGTGTAAGCTTTTTGCAGGACAATTAACCTTAGCATATAGAGCAGCAGCTCTGAAAATAAATACGCTGGAAAACACAGAAGAAAGACATCATGGTTAATGCAAATTAATGTAATCATAGATTCAGAAAAAATAAACTACTCCAGTGCCACAGTTTATTTAGTTTTGTTACTTGACAGTCTTAACCTTTCTTTCTATTCTGGTGATTCATATTTATCATCATCTCTGTTGTGAAATGATTTTGCCAAAATATATTTGTATTAATCCATCTTTTTTTCCATTTTTGATTGATTCCTAAAGCAAAAAAGCTCCAAACAAAATCAAGAATGGATCTATTTCACAATTATGCTTGCTCAATGCACTAGGATTTTTTTATTGTGACTGAAGTCTTTTTCATAGGATTTTTGTGTCACAGATTTTTTTAACTGTAGCAAATTCAAGTGCAGCTTTCAGACCAGTCAAACCCAAGAGACAGGCAGGAGGGCAGCCCTTCCTCAGCTTCTCTCTGCATTAGCCTTTCGTACTCAGTCTCCATCGACCTGTCAGAGACATCACAGTGATTGACTGCCCTGGCAGATGTGCCGCTATAACAGGTAACTTGATCATCCAGACCCATCTGTCTCTCAGTCCTCTTCAATTCACACTTTCAAAAATATTAGAGATTAGGGAGGGGTCGGATTCTTTGTTGTGATTTTTTTTAATGTAGGATATCTGTATTTCACAAAAGGTTACCCCTGGTAAATGAATGGTGATGTACAGTACTTGAGCCATATCCTACTGAGAGGAGCTTCCTAGCATTGTTCAGCGTCGGTGCTTAAAATCTGGGTTAACAATATCCAGAGAATTTAAAAACTTGCTTGTAAAATGTCTAAAATTAAGGACAGTTTTTTAGAACCACTGTGGTAATAATAGAATGATGTTTCAAAGATAACAGTTCCAATGTGAGACAGATGGGCTGTTTAACTGTGCTTAGTGAGAGGAGGGGATCTGATTCAGTGGGAGTATTTTCACGTCTTCTCTTCAGTGCCCACAGCCTGGCAAATGTTGTGACATCATTAAGCTGAACTGCTGATTTTAGATGGGTCTGGAACAAGAATGGGCAGGGGTAACTCAAGCTTCCTGCTGAAATGTAGTTAACTAATTTACTCGTGTCACTATTTCTGATAATTACTTTTCACCAAAATATTTTGCTGTGCTTGTGTGTAGAGGATTTCATTCTACAAGTCAACACCCTAAGTGTTGTAGCCTCGCAGGATCTATCAACAGCTTCTATTAAGAGAGAATATAATCTTGGTGAGAGCAGTGGCTAACACTTCTCTTTTCTATTTCTCAGTAAAGTCTACTGCATACTCACTATCAAGGGATGTACATTGGCACAGATGACATAGTTCACAATATAAGGGGAAGTAACATACTGAAGCAAGCAAAACAAGGTAAAATGAATGACAACTGACAAAAAAGCAAGTGAACTCAGAATATTTTTTTTCAAATGAGAGGAATAAAAATATGTTAAGTGTGTACATAAGCAATGACACATGCAGAATAAAAAGAGATAAATAATGGGGGGAGGGGTAGAGGACTGAGGAGTATGCAAAAGCAGAAAAGACCTCTCAGGTGCATATCTGCAAAGTTTTTGGATAATACTAGAAACTGAGGTGACATTGGGAGCCACAGCAAAATCAAAGCCTTGTGCCTTCCTGAAAATTATGCTTAGCATCCTGGCCCTACAACTTCAGCAGGACCTAAATCACTCAGGCGGTCCCTGTCATTTCATTAATAAATTTCAATGAGTAAATGAGATCAGTGAGTTTTCTTGAAGGAAACTGTAATTATGACCCTATTGTTTTGATTTTAGGAAGGGGGGAAAAAAATCAGAAAATTATTCCCTTTTAATATGTTACATGATATGTATGGGGGATTTGTGGTACTCAGTCCTTTGTTCCGAAGCCAGCAAACAAGGTAGTATGACAATCATCACCTTGTCATGATTCATGGAACAGAGCACTGGGGGAATCCAACGTGCAGCTGAATACGACAGCTGAGTGCTGGCACAAGCAAGGGAAGGTGTAAAGGACTCATAAGAGATTACTCTGTGGATTAGCTAGTCTGCTTTTTTCAAATGCACACCTGTGCAAGATGGGCCCAACCTCTTCTAAATGGAATGATGACTGCAGTGTGGGAAATTAAAGCGCCAGCCTCACTTCTTGGGATTCTCAGGCTGGAGATGGGGTGAAGAGTTGAAATAATGAGTGTTGACTAGATGAAAACGCTTTGGATGCTTTGTGACAGAGTTGCCTGACCATGTCTCTGTATGGTTGTAAGCCAAGGTAGACTTCTTCCAAGAAAGTTGCTGCTCTATTTAATGTATATTTTAGGAACTTCTGGGTAAGTAATATTGATACTGCATTGATCTGTTACAGGCATGTTCTATGTCAGTCTTGCATAATACTTTATCTAGATTTTACATAACTTTATATAAATAATCTTCAAATAGCAGCCATGGAAATTCTAAAAAGTAAACCTATCTCAATTAATTCCTTATATTAGGAGAAATATGCTTTTTTCTCAATTAGGGTTTTTTTCAACTGGGAAGAATGTTATCTAGAGACTAAACTTTGGGACCTCATGGCAGTCAACACTCTTGAAATTTTAAAATAGAAGTCACATCCAAATAAAATACATTTATAAGTAGATATTGACTCAGAAAGGACACAGCTTGATCTGAAATTATTTGATCACCTTCTAACTTAACAATAAACATGTTAATATAGGCATATACAGTATGGAAAATATATGTGGGTGTATAGTCTTTGTACAGGGCTTAGAAATCAATGATATATGCATACAGGTAAGATGACATAATAATAACATGTCTATGATTGTTTAAAAAAGAATTAAGTCTGTAAAAACATTTCATGGTCACGAAATCTAATCAAACGATAATGAACTGTAAATGTACTTCATATTAGTATAGAAAGTAAGTGTCCCAGTGTATCTTTCACTACTATAGATGCCAGTGGTGCAAAATTAATAATCTGAGTTTACCTATTTGGCCTGGTGAGGTGTAGACTCAGATAGCTGTCAAAGTGTAAAAGTCAGTTTCCATGTCATTAGAATTGCTGTATTCTGCATATGAGAAACCTTAAGATAATAGGCCTGGAAAAAAACAGTAGAGTGGGCTTAAATAAAACAAGAGTGGAAGTATATCCACTCATATTGGACTCAGGATGTGATTTGTGGTAAAACAATCTCAAGATTTCCTCAGTGAGCACTTTGAGAAATCTGGTTTTGGTACAAAGGAGAAAATTCATTCTTTAATATTATTACTTAGTCTTATGCCTTCCTCTAGAATAATCAATAACACTGATTCAGTGTTCTTTCAGAGCAGATATGAAAAGATACCTGAAATTTGTATGAAAGCTGACTGTGCAAAACTAAGAATAAATTTTGCAGCAACAGGTTTCACTACTGCAGGGCCCTCAAGTATCAATTGAAAGCTTCAGTTGTCTAAGCAGATTGAAACCTTCAGTCTACTTCTGCACCTAAAATGTGTGTAGAACAATTGAAGCTTTTTCTTTGTTCCATCTTTGCACTCACCATAATACACATCATCTATGTAAACCAGAAAACAAACAAGAATTTTTTACTGTATTTTTACTATTTGAAGTTTATTGTATTTCTGTTTATGTTTTTCCTTTGCAGTTTTAACAATTCCCAGAGTTAATATAAATACACATAAGCTGAAGTTGTTTCTATGGTTGTTTAGATTTAACATGAAATACATAAACAGGCTTTGAATCAAGGGATTAGAACTCACATGTTTCTCCTAAGTTAACACTCCAACAGTTTGTCTAGTCGTCATGTTTTCTTATGGTTTTTTCTTCTCAAAGCTTCAGTGGAAAGAATAGAAAGTGAACCTCTTACACTTGTCTTTCTGTAGGGTATCTCCTTGAAAAAAAAAGGAAATGTAGGATTAGTCACTATAGGAAATAGAGGAACAGCAATCTATTGCTTGCATTTCATAGGAAAGGCATTACATTAAAGTGAGATAACATTTTAGGTTGTCTCTTAGAAAACTGTAGCAGATTTGTGCACTTTGTGAGGATCACAGCTTTTTCAGGCACATAACAAGACTTTGAGGATTAACTGTTGAGTAACTTTCAGTCACTTTGGAGAAGTAATGTCTGATTTGTATACCCACTTTCAGTTTTGTGGAAGCCAGCTGCTATTCTGAACAAAATATGAAGGAATTCTGGGCATTAGACGGGTTTGATTAAGTATGTCAATAACTTTGAAGTCAAAATATGAGGAATCCTCAATTGTGGGATCTTGCAATCTTCACATGAGAACTTACTTCTTTTGGATCTGGTCCTAGGTTCACTCTCTAGGTTGTACCCTCTACATAATACTAGATTTCTGTACCTAACAATGGAATGGATCATAGCCCATTAGAAGAGCTCAAAGACACTTAAAGTAGTCATTGGGTGACTGAAAAGGTGAAAGTGCACTTCAAATATTGCTTTTCTCTGGTACCACAAATCTTAGATAGGGGGTTAGCCTGGAGGTAACATCCTCCCTTTTAGTTCACAGAGCTAAACTTTTTCCTAGAGTTAGGTGCTGAAGTTCCTCATTTTAAAATCAAGTTCCTCATTTTAAAAAATAAGGAGAGGAACAAACGAGAGTTTTAAATCAGGGCTCTTTCCCTATATTTAGTCTTTTAGATAACTTAGAGCACTCACTTGTATAGGACACGTGTTCAGTTTTGTAATTGACTGAAATAATTCACCAGAATATATTGAAGGTTTTTGGGGGGGGAAGTTTTGGGCATTTTGTATCACTACACATGGGGTACAATTTAATTTCCTTTAAAATTTTTCCATTACAGGCATAATAGTTCTTGAATTGGAGAGCAAAACAAAAATTTGAATGAACATAGGCATCATCCTGTTGCCTAAAAGTGAGATCACTCATCTGTGAGGAAAGAAATCTAGATTGTATTTGGCGCTTTCAAGACTTTTTTTTTTGGCATGTAATCAAAAGTAGAGGCTTTAGGAGAGCTTTGCTACCAAAATCTTTGGTGCACTTCAGGTGCCATAGGCTAAACGGAACTTTTACATGGGAACTAAAATGGGAACTTTTAAAAACTAAAGTTGCTAAAGTAGTATTTACAATCCTCTTCTCTGAACTTACATTCCATTATAGAAATACCTCTAGACTATAATAACAGTCCTATGTGTCTGTTGGTGTCTAAATCCTTGCATTTAAGTGAAACTATACCACAGAAAATTTTTAACCTCTGGAATTTAAGATATGATTGAAAAAGTGTCTTGATTAGAAAAAAGCAGATACCAAAAAATAAGCAAAACAACAACAAAACACGGCTTTCTGGTTATCAAATTACGCTTAATATTTTTCCAAAAGACCTCTTCTGAATGATGTTTGGCTTTTCCAAACTGTGTTTGCTTCTGTTTTCTGAAAGATTGCTATAGGTCTATGCATATTTTATCTCTGCCCTTTTAATGTTATTTCTGGCTAATTATACCAATACAAGAAGCCTAAAGCAAATATGATTTTAGCAGTTTATAATATGAAAAGTGTCTTGCCCTTAGTGTATACTAACAAGATCTGTACATGCAATTATTATTAACAAGTACTCCATCTACTGGTTCAAATTATGCCAGGCAAGTAATCAGAAAAATAGTTCATGTTCTAATAAGAGCTTTACTGCCTAA
Organism: Calidris pugnax; assembly: GCF_001431845.1. Lineage (NCBI taxonomy): Eukaryota > Metazoa > Chordata > Aves > Charadriiformes > Scolopacidae > Calidris > Calidris pugnax. The sequence goes on along the minus strand of NW_015090839.1, from coordinate 10,409,476 downwards.
GGGCACAATCATTCTCGTTCCCAGTACTTAGGTATTAATACATCTTCTGTGGAACCAATCAGGTATACATAGGCGTTTAAACTGCTATTCAAATTCATTAGCAGAATTCACCTAATTTACTTTCACAGATGACTATCCTAACTAATATTTCCCAACCTTAGCTGTGAATGTCAATTGAATATGTGCCAAAAAAAAGCAAAAGGTACAAAAACCATGAGATGTTTTTCTTTTGGTATTTCCTAAGTGTACGGTCTCTATAAATGAGTTTTTAGAGAAGGATTTAAAAAAACTCATGAATAAAAATGCAGCCTGGCATAGTAAAAGTAAGCACTGAAAAATATGTAAATGATGATTAAGCTCCTAATTCTTCATCTTCATAACCTTGATAAAGGCAATAGAGGGTAAAATATTGTGATACAGTGGTGAGATTTTTAGCAGAATTCAGATAAAATAAAAAACATTTATAGTTAAGCACTTTTAGTAGATAGGTTTCCTTTTTCTAAGATACACACACACGCACATACATGTATCAGCAAGCCATCTCCATTTATTTTTCAGTACAACTTGTTATGCAATTATTTGTGTATAATCTACATAATGGCTGGATATTATTTCTTTCACACATATATTTCCCACTGAAATCTATGGGAAATTTGCGTATTCAGGAAATGCAGAATTGCTTCTATTCACGTATAGTTCAATACAAAAAATGATGCGGACTCATAGATGAAAATCAGATTAGGTATGGATGCAGAAGCAAGATCTGCACCAAAATAGCATTACTTTTAGAAACTATGTTGCAAGAATGTGTGTTATTTTTCCAGACATAACTATACTGCAGAGCATATATGTTTCTTAAATGGCCATTTGAATTTTGTTATCAAATAGCCATTGAGTACACTATCAATAATGAGATGTCTTAAGCATGTTCATTTTCATTGATATGATAAGGTCTTCCACTTTCAGCAACTTTACGTAGTGTTAACTGAAACAAACACTGATACAATATGGTACCATGTGATATGGAAGTCACGCACTAAGGACTGAAGATTGTCTTTCCTGTCCATTCCAGCTGCTGCTTTTCAATACTGCTTAGAAGCCTGACATAATAGTACACATGTCAATATCAACAACTGCAGTTGTGGATGGAATCACTCTTTACAGGAAAGAATTTTAATGCAGGGAAAAAAAAAAAAAAAAAAAAAAAAAAAAGTACCCCACTAAAATAAACAAAAAACAAAAAAAGTGGAAACAAAGCACAAA
>NW_015090839.1:10325304-10408099 GCF_001431845.1 Calidris pugnax | reverse complement strand
TTGGGATGGAATCCCTCTTTACAGGAAAAAATTTTAATGCGGGGAAAAAAAAAAAAAAAAGGAAAAAAAAGAAGTAGCCCACTAAAATAAACACAAAACAAAGAATGTGGAAACACAGCACAAATCTACCCAACAAATTTTACCTGACCCTTTAAAGCTCACCAAAACATGACAGAAGGTCCCCTTGATAGTCTGTATCATATATATGTTCTGAGACTGTGCTGCCCATATGTTCAATAAAACTGTTGAATCTCAAAGTTATAATAATTTGCAACGAGGTGCCAGAACCAATTATTAAATATCATATGATCCAGCAGAGATGAAATAAAAATATACAGGGTCGATTTTACTGGCTCTGGCTCTTATGAAGATTATAAAATACTTAGAATTGCAGTTTAACTTAAGGGGAGTCTTAAACACTTCCTTATGCTTAAATTTTGCTCACAGCAGAATATCAGAAGCCAAATGCAGATGGTACATTTTTCTAGGTACAGAGAAGACTGCCCTTATCGTTATTGATTTGAATATCAATTCAGTAGAAAAAAAAAAAGATATGCTATTATGATATCTTTTAATAGCGTAAACCTTTGTTCAAAAGAGCAAGTGACAGCCAAAAGTACAATTCAAGTGAGAAAAAAGGTACAGTGTGATTAGATCAGTGAATGATACCATCTCAGCCAAATAGCTGCCTATAGTGTGGAAAAAGAAGACACTTAGGACTAAGTGTAAACAGTCATTATTTATTTACCATGACATCTCTTAAACATGAATGAGTGAATGTTTTAAATACTAGTTCCCATCTTTTAGCCAAGGTCAACTGTTTCACTCTGGTCTGTGCTTTTCCTCAAGCTGTAAAATCTAGAGGTTGACCTGAAATGTTTATATTATTTTTTAATTGTTATTAAATACCAGGGAGGAGTCACTGAAATGACTCTTTATGAAGTTCCTCATAAAACCACATAAATGTGCTTTCAGATTAACTATAGGGCACCTTCCTGCTAAATATGTCTAAGAATTAAATATTGTATTATACAGTAGGACAAAAAAAGTGTTTTATTTCTAACAGCCATTCCAACCTTGATCTTAATGTATTGTGGCTGCAAGCATCAAAACGTTGTTGCTACAGGAAAAAAAGTATTTCTGCCCTCAGTTATTGGAGCATTGTAAGAAAAGGACCATGTTTGTCTATGTATGTTTACAGCACCTGTCAGCCGATACACGAGAAACAAGAAGAGTAATGTAAACTGATCCCCGCCTTTTGCTGAATATTTAATGCAGTCTGCTGGAAAGAAAAGCACAAACATTCTACTTTTCCAAACCCTGTCTTCCTTTCCCTCTTCTAATTTTCTCTGGGGAGGGATGGGTTTCGAACTTGGTCATTGCTAGTGCCCATTTGCTTCTGGATCTTTACTTTTCAGTCTTGGCTTTCTTCCTGTCTCCCAAAACTGAATTTACTTCATTTTAGCCACCTCACAGCAGACTTGTGTGTATATATTTTCAAGGAAATTTGATTGTCTGTATAGATTTTTAAATCAGCTTTCAGATCAAGTTCAGAAATTTGTAAACTGTTGTGTTGTTGCATCAGGCAATAGTGGAACACAGACCTCAGATGCACATCACCCAATACTATAAAGTGATCTTTAAATGAGACAACTAGGGCATAAGTAGATTAAAGTGGCCAATAATGGGAAAACAAGTGCCCATTCCAAGAGCAATTGTAAGAAATTTAAGCCTCAGGAAGTTGCATTATACATTTTATTAAATTGAGGGTATATTCACACTTATTGTGGCTTGAAACTTGAACCAGTGTTTTCTGTCTTTGGTTACCTTACTTTAAGATTCCTTAATGGGCTGAAGATGTAATGTATAATATCATATGACTGCTTTAAGTTTGCAAGTTAGTTTCTCAAAAGTTGTAATTTAATTTAAATTGACAACTCTACAATAAACCACTGTTCTCTCATAGCAAACAGTATCTGACCTAAAATGCATGTAACAAGACCCTAAGATTCTAACAAAATCCCACTTCTTTGTCATTTTAACCTTGTTTGCAATGGAAAACATCTAATTTTGATCACCACTACCAGTTAACAGTATGTAAAACATTAGCTTTCAAAAAGATTTACATCATATTTACATTCAGAGCTTACTGTTTTTCCAATAATGAAGAGAGAATGAAAAAGAGATTGAGCATCCCATTGATGTTCAAAGAATGAACTTATACATACTCCAAAGCAGTCCTTTTTAAAAGGATGACTTAAATGTTACCTGTTTAAACAGGAACATAGAGAATCTGATCAGTGTCCTACAAGGTAAACTGTGGCAGGGAAGATAACTTTAAAAATTACTTGTAGTGCACTATGTAAATTGTGAAACATCGTGATTTCTAAGAGGCTAAAGATTTAGTTAATTAAAGGAAATTAAAGAGATGTGGTATTCGCATCTGTTGAATATTCCAAGAGTCATAGGTTGCTTTGCCAGTCTCAAGACCAACCTCTACATAAGTGCTGGACACATTGTCTCATGTAAGATTGATTCAAAAGCTGTACTGAGTCCAGCCAGCTACCTGGAGAAGTCACTGCAGTTAGTTGCAGGTGAAAAATACAAAGGCAATGTTTTTTTGTTTAATAGCTCCATAGTTCCACCTTCCTGAAGCTTGGAATATTCTCCTGGAAACCTCATCATGACTTTTTATGCAAGGATGCTTCAGCCAGTTTTGGGAGAAAGAGAGGTAAAGCTTATTTGATCCCACTCTTTTCTCTATGTTATTTTAATGTATTCTTATGGAAAGTAACATTTTGTGTCCTTTATGCAGAACTGTCCTGAGGTAATGTCTATATTGCTGAAAAATACTGTAATTGGGAAAAAAAAATGTAAAAAGATATTTCTGACATTGTGCGACCAATTTGCAGGTCCTAGGGATGAATATAGTCTCTTACAAATTTCAAAGACTGCCACTTATAGAAAGGATTGGCTTTGAATGTCAGAAACACTCTTGCTCACAGGATTAACATGCACTTGCTTTTGCAAACAGTATGTTTGTGGTTTAATTTGATTATGCAATTCAGTAAGAATATGAAGAGCTATTGGATTAAGAATTGTAAAGGATGAACAGTTGTAAAGAATGAAATTAAAACCATGAAAAGTGTAGCATAACTCATTATGCTCCAGTTTTGTCTTCATCTGTATTATATATTAATGTTGTGTTTTCCCCTGACAGTTTTGTATTTTTCAGAAATTAATCATCTAACAATGAAAAGGGTTACAAATGTGTCAAGGCATTTTGCATATTATTAGTTTTATCCACACTCCTATTATGTATAGTATTTCAGACACATGCACCTATAAATACATATATGTATAAAGTAATTTCTAAATGCGTTGGAGCTATTCTAGATGTCCATAGAAATACAAACATTGTTTCTGGCCTGTTGTTTCTGTTAATAGCAAACAATATATAGTGCCATATACAGCATAGGTTAAGAAAAAGATAAAGGTGAAAAAAGTTGCCAAATCATTTACATAGATTGATAGGGAGGACTTTCTAATATTTACTCTATGTACATATTTTTTTTTCTAAGGGTATTTTTATTCATCTTCCTAGTGAATATGCATAACTTATGCTTCACTACACTGTTAAAACATGGTGCAATTCCCAGTATAGGAGTGACTTTTAGTTGTAATAAGACAGCAAACATTATTCACAGGTGTCAGTGGCAGGAATGAGTGATTCACTTTATTGTGGAAAGGGAAGCTAGAGAGTGATGCACTGTTACTGAAGTTTAGATTATTTAGATTTGGTGGTTAATTTCAGATGCTACCTCCCCCATATAGTCAAGAAGCCTCAAAAGGCCGTTTGGAGTGCCTGAGAAACCTCTGTCTTTTAGCTCTGTAGGAGCTCTTTGATGGACAACATAATGTGACACCATCCAACTAAAACACCCTGGGGGAGGTTGAGATGCTATACTGTTTCAGAAAATATGCACTTGATGCTTGGTTTGGGTAGAGGCAGAGAACCAAAAAACTTGAATTAGGACTGCAAAGGAAACTGCTGCAACATTTTGAAATTGTACCTTCATGAAACAAAACAAAATGATAGCATAAAACCCCAAAACTGTTGTTTTTCTTATTTAAGAGAATATTTTAAGAGAATGCCAGAAGTGCCCCCAAGTTTATATTACTTACCCTTCATCCTACCTTAGGTTTCAGTGAGGATTAGAATACCGTTATGTGTCTCCAGTGAAAGGTATTGACACTAAGAAATAATTAGAATAGGACTGATTTAATGCCCAGTGGAGTCAATGGAAGGTCTGACTGATTCCCATGGGTATTGGTTTAACCCTATACTGTGTTTTCACTCCCCTCCTACAACTAATTCTTCTCTCTCCCTGTATTTTTTTTGCTGTTAGTAATCAATACTAGTCAAATAAGGATAGAGAGCAAGTTTGGAACAAGTAAATGAGAATAGAATATGCTAGAACCAAATAAATACTAATAGCATTAGTTTCTTAAGATTAAATGTTAACTTCTGAGAAGTGTAAGGAAGGTGAATTGTGGGTAAAGTATTTGAAGGAATGTATTATGGTTAAGAGTTCTAGGCAATAGAAAAGAGACCTTATTAATGCTTATAAGTATCTAAAGGGTGGGCTGAAGGAGAATGGAGCCGGGCTCTTTTCAGTGGTTCCCAGTGACAGGACAAGGGGCAACAGGCACAAGCTGGAACATAGGAAGTTCCATTCAAATATGAGAAAACACTTCTTTATGGTGAGGGTGACAGAGCCCTGGAACAGGCTGTGCAGGGAGGTTGAGGTTGTGGGATCCCCTCCTCTGAAGATTTTCAAGACCTGCCTGGATGAATCCTGAGTAATGTGTTCTAGGCAATCCTGCTTTAGCAGGGGAGTTGGACTAGGTGCTTTCTAGAGGTGCCTTCCAACTCTGACAATTCCGTGATTCCATGATTCCATGAAATCCTATACACTGCAGATGATGGTTGTGTTTCTTCCTGCTTGTGTGAATCATACATGTCAGTCAAACTCAGCCTAAACTTTGTGCGTGATTGTTTTCCTTGAGTTGGATCTAGATAGTCGGGCTTTGACTGTTTTGCTTGAAGCTGGATCTATTATCTGCACATAAGCACATAATTTTTTCCTTTTTTCTTGAAATCCTCCTTTCTGGAGTTCCTTCCTTCCTTCCTCTAAGTGTTGAGGCTGAGTCTAAATTTTACAGCGAAATGTCTGTCACCCCTCTGCCCAGCTGACTGAGCTGCTTCAGTTTCCATATTCCAGGCATTTAATTCGAACTGTGAATGAGGAGAAAACAGCAGGTTTGGGATCTTTCTCTGCCTCCAAGGGAAGATATTCTTGCAAAATTCCTTTTTTGGGATTTCAGCTTTGTTATTGATGTTCAATTGAAGTTATGGTTTGGTCATGAATTAGGAGAAAAAAAGCTGCAGTCTCCCAAGCTTTTTTATAGTTAGTGGAAGAAAAGGACAGTTTGACATCTAAACTTCATCCTTGTTTGATTCATCTGCTGAGGAACCTACAATAGTCTTATAATTTCTTTATACACTTACATTTGGGGTTATATGCTTTAGTAAGTTAAAAGAAAAAGTAGGTAGTTCAAAAAAGAGTTACTGAACTCTGAATGGAGCATCTGAATGACAATTTATGTCACCATTACAATCACTACAGACATCTTCCCAAAGCATTGGTTTTCTGTGGAACTGTAACCACATCATATAAAGCTTTTAAATTTACATCCTGTTCAAGGTTTAGAACCAGAGATTTGTCTTCTGCTAAATTCTCTCCTTCACAGCTTCCATTCCATTTCATGTGTGTCGACCACACAGAACTTCTTGAATATATGAAATGAAAATTTCCACATCATGCTTTGAGTACATTTCTCTCTAGCAATCTGTTTCTTAACATAATGTAAGAACACACAAATGGAGTCAAAGCCAGTCTGGTGTCCAGAACAAAACAGAAACCAAGACAGCATTCTGCAATTCCATCTACGGTCTCACAGGTGTGAAAGTGATCTGTTGAAATTGCCCTATGAATACTTGAAAAATGAATGGGGACAGTGAACCTGAAAAGGCTCACAGGAGATGTTGAATCCTCCTTGACCTCAGGCTACAGTCTTGTCAGTCTTCTCTCTACAGACAATTAAAAGTGCAATTAACTCCTAGACCTTTGCAATTTCACAGGTTTCAGAATAATAATGTTTAGTTGTACTCTTCTGGGAAGAAAAGTTATAGTCACAGACTATAGAAAAAATTATATGCAGGTGGGCTGCCATAATTCAAGAATTTGACTTCATTTAGCACAGGAAGCTGAGGGTGTGAAAACATTAATGCTGACACACTATCCAGATGGCTAGTTTACCATGTGCAAGAAGACAGTACGGCAGTGATTATGCCAGAGCCAAAAATTACACGTGGAGATGGAACAAACTTCAAAAAGTCAGTCTCTTAAATGTGCCATTATACAAATTAATCTAAACTGATATGTTCATCTATTGCCCTACTAAAATATTACTGATAGAATATTACAGACAAGCTGTTCTGAAAACTAAGATACTATTTTATTGCTATTTTTACGGTGGCTGAGATGCTCCATCACAACCTTTTTTTGTACATCCATTCTTCAGAGTGTTGTATGAAACTCAGCCTATGAACTTGAAATACATGGATGTGTATTACAAGCAACATAGCAGGTGAAGTGAATACTAGCACATTTTAATAGGCTTTCTAAAGCACAGGAATTGTGTTCCTTTGGGAGTGAGAGAAGGAATCTTAAAGGAACTTACAGACTCCTATAATCACCTGTATACACCTGACAGGAAGTAACTGGAAGTTCCAGTACCAAGAAAAATGGTCTCCTTAGTCAGGAATTATTTTCTTACTAAAATAAGTAGTTCAGTTCAGTTAGAAGTTTCAAAAACTTAGATTTTTTTTTTTTAGTTAATTTTAACTATACTAAATAGTCTTTGAACTGAAGCACTATCTTTGAAAATGTTTGGCAGAAGTGTTAGAAAATTTTGAAACTGGAGAAATTCGGAATTTCTAGAAATTACTCCCTAGGATTAATGGTGGGAATGTGAATTGATTTATTTTTGCTTATACAAATCACCTTTTCAAACAAGGCTTTTTTGATAAGATAGGGTACTGTGTTTCTGCAGCAGAAGTAATAAAGAATAAATCTTCACAACCGACATAACTGAAAGCAGTAGGCAGAGTGATCTACTATCTTTGAAGTCCGAACATTTGTCCTTGCTGTATGATCTTGAAAAATTAAGTTTTTCTCCTTTCTTCTCTTACTGTCTTGTTATTTATGCAAACTAGTATATAAGTGCTTTGACTCGAAGATTTCGTTCTGCTGTATGCTTTTATAGCACTCATCCTGATGGGGCTCCAATCCCTATTGAGGTTATAGAAATAATCAGAGTAGACAACAAAATATTTGCCCTCCTTAAATATAGGTTTGAAAGACAAGGAAAACTCTTATCAATGTAAATGAAATAGATATGCTATGAGGGTATAGAATAGCTTTGTCTGATGCAGCCCAAAGCATTTGAATTTGGAGTTAAAATTCAGTTATGCGTGCAGCACCACTGTATCAGACGGTAGCTTATCTGAAAGATGCTGAGAGCAGATTTTGTGGAACAGGTTTCATTTTATGAGGAGACTGAAATGTATACTGCTAAACATGCTCTGGATAGCTCATTTTGAAAATAAAACCCCAAATTTATTAGGAAGGTCTATGGTGGTCCTGCAGATTTTAAGATTTTTACAAAATGTTTGTCCACCCAAAGCAAGATGATTCACTTAAATAATGTCAAACTAGAAAACTCATGCAGCAACCATAGCACTGAAACCCTGCAGACAAGTCAATTTCCTTAGTTTGCTTCATTGCAGGTAGGTATGTGCAATCTTTCTTTTACCCCTTGAATGGTGCAACACAATGGATGATGCTATTTGGTATTCCAGTTTCCTTTCAGATCATACTATTCCACTTCTGTTTTAAAGAAGAAAACAAAACAAAATAAGTTTTCTCAAAGTATTTTTACTAACATTTCTATTTGTTTATTTTTTATTTTTTTATAGTAGAGGTAGGAGCAATAGCACCCTTTTTCGAGACTGAAATGAGGCAAAGAAGATTATGATTAAAGTTAATTTCTGGTGTTCTGTTGGCACTGTCTATCATGAGGTCCAACATCGTTTCCTTGTTTCCATGTATTTTTGTATTGGTTTCTATAGTTGGGGTGTAGCTCACTTAATTGCGAGAATATAAACTTCTTGGGATGGAGACCACCATTTTTTCTGTGTTAGTGCAGAACTAAGTGCAATATGATTCTAGTACATGACATTTAGAACAGCATTTAGTAAAGGAATTGAAATTACAATAAATTGATGCCTTTTCAATCTCCTTGTTCTTGGAAATTGCTAAAACTGTTTCGGTTTAATTGTTTCAAAATTATCAGTCTAAATTAGACATTCAGCATGAAAAATTACAGCCTGAAACGGTTAGTCTGGCAATGTTACAATTAACTGAAAGCAACTACATAAGGAAAAATGTCAAGCAACTCTGAAAATAGGTCTCATATGCCTCATCAATAATGGGATAACGCAAACGTTTAGGCCAACTGTTTAGTAGTAAACAACTTCTAGACAAATATTCTAAAGGAAACATTAAAATTGGAAAAAAAAAAAAGCTGCTGCATCTGTCTGAGATAAGTTTCTCAATTTTGGTATGGGCAGTTGCATGCACTTAATGAATGGCTTTTTGGAAGTTTCCTCAATAAATTTTCAAGGCGGTTCTAGGGTGAAATGAATGTTATTCACTGTTTTCTACACAAATGCCAGTAGATATTGGCACACAACCTTTTGCCATTAAATTTGAGTAGAACCACTGTTGGAAAAGTTCCTCTAATCTGTGAAAGTCAGATCAAATGGGCCTAACCTGATTGACACCCATGAAAGTGTCCGGGTTACTTTGACAGTAGCCAAAGAAGGCTGGCTTCTGACCGCAAACAGGAGAGGGAGCTCCAGAGATGCAAGTGTTATTCATGATGTTTTATTTGGTAATATAGGCAATTCAGAGATGTTTAATTTACATGACGAAAATGCCACTAGAGGCTTTGAGTTAAATATCAGACACATGACAGACGTCTTGGAGAGTTAGCTGATTTTGTTTTGTTTTCATGTGCTTTGTGAAATCTTCCCATAAACCACTTGCCATTCAGAGCTTGAGTGTTACCAGAGTCGAAAAAGCTACTCATTGCACTGCTGCATAGTTGCTGCTTGCATTGAATAATAGCAGTTATCATTAGAGGCACAGTATTAATCGACAAGTGTACCACACTGAAGTCCATGATGTTTTTCCCTAATGCAAAAATGAAACCGCTACGTTGTTCTACATACCAGAGATAATAAATTGATACTGAATTTTGTGGACAGGCAGGGTTTCTTGCAGAACCTTTAACTTAATTGGTTTTTATAGTAATCATGGTTGCTCCTCTCTGTTGTTTATTTCATATTCAGAGCTAAAGTGCATTTGCTAGTTCATGAAGCTGACATATAGAACTGGAAGACAATTAAATGAGTTACTACTTCTTTGCTACAAGAGCAGATCATAGAGGACTTGTATAGTGGAGAATGTTGAACTCTCATTCTCTCATTTGACCCATCAAGACATCTGCCTTTCCTTTGGTTTGGTGAAAGCTCTTGTTCTAAGCTAACATGATCGCCTTGGTTTTTTTACTCTAACTTTTGGACAGATTGTATTTTACAAACCATAATTTCGATTAGTCATCAGTTTTGCAGCAAAAAGTTGCCTTCAGGGATCTCCTACATAATGCAAGAAATGGTAAGGAAGAACATGTGCAAGGAAAAATAATCAAAAAAAAAAGTTCTGTGCCTTTTGCGAATGTAATATGTTTGATATATTTGAATTTTCAGTGAAATTCACACTGGACTGAGGTCACCAGACTCTATTCTCGTCTCACAGATCTAATGTCAAATACAGGAAAGCAAGGTGTGACAAGGTCGGAATTTCAGTAAAAAAAATCAATGAAAGGAGTCTTGAGGAGAGCGAGCTGTGGGATCAGAAAAGACTGAAAGGTAATAAGTAGCTTTTTTGAATGGTGTTCTAACTGGACCAACCTGTCCATCTCTCAAAGTCTAGGACTTCTTATGAAGTATGGATTAGTTCATTCTTATGAAAAGAGGATTGGGTGGATCCTGTCTTTCCATGTCAGCTTTACACATAAAACTTACCGAGAAGCATGTTGAGAAATGGTTTAGGTGTAATATTAGAGAACATTTTAGCTTTGTGTTTATATTTCTTTTTTTAAGGACAGCAGATATTCGACTGTAACACAATTCTTTGCATAAAATCATGAAGTGTTATTTACAAATAGGCTACCTTAAATCTATGGAGTAAATGGAGATGGTGTGTCTGTATCAAAGAACACTGTATATATGAAGATCTGTCATTGTTATTCACTTCCCTTTCTAAGTAGTCAATTTTGCATCACTATTCAGGAAACAAAACTGAATTAGTGCTTTTAACCTCAGGAGTCTTACACAGTTAAATATTTATGAAACATCAGAACATGATAGTGGCTATTATGGCTCCTCAATTTTAGCAATTAATTTTATTGACAGAACAATAAGGACTGCTTCTTTATCAGTGTGGCAACATCATAATTCACTTTCTATTTGTTTAAAAAAATCCAAAGCAAGCCACTGCATCTTGCTTATGTGAAATGGGCAACCTCTGTCCTGATACAGCTCTACTAAAAAGCCATGTGAGGCCATGTATGTACTTCACCATATGTGAGACTGTCATGTTGTCATAGGACATGTTATGCTTTCTTTCTCAACACATTAAAGATAATCAATATATTTTTTAAAAGCACACAATCATTCTCTAAATCAATCAAAAACTTTTTCATGCCATTTAATTTGCTTAATTTAACTCTCTCTAACCATTCTACTGTTATGTTTTGATTTTACTCAGCACATTGAATGCTGTGTTTTGTTTTCAACAGATGTGTCGTTGAGTGCACTGGAGAACAATTTATGCATTAGACTCAGAATTTTAAATGAACATGCCCTCTAATGATTTCCTCAGTCTAAGCAGACACTTAAAAAGTGACACTGAAACCATGAAAAATTACTTAAAGGATCAGTTACATCTAAAATGATGAAATCAATAACAATATTTTCTCTGGGATTCTTTCTCTTCGATAAGCAAAATCTTTACTTAAGTTAAAAGCCACATTAAAATTTAATCACAATCTGTGTGCATTAGCAATTGGTAATTTCTGGACATCTGTCTTCTGTTTTGTTAAAATCTTGTATTCCTTCTGGTTTTGTCTTGTCTTTTCATAGCAAGATGAGGTACATTTGAAATTTTCAAAAAATTAAAAAGGTTTTACAATTTAGGCTAGAAAATTTTGTGGCCTATAAGTCTTTGTCTTCTTTGTTGTTTTTTTCCCCACACATAGTTCTTAACCATAGTATTAAAAAAAAAGCAAATTATAATCTCAAAATAATCATGTTGCAAGATAAAAAAAATTAGCTCTAGTATGACCACCAACCAAAAAGATTTGTTTTCCCAATTTATATGCATTGATTCGATTTATCCTAAGCGAAAACAAGGTTTATTACAGTCAGTTCATACAAGCTATTTTGTCTTTCTAAGCGTGTTTCTGCTATATCTCAGATATTCTTAACAATAACTTGAGTAGTTTTAAAGGCACAAGAGTGATGTTAATTGCATTCATACATGTTTCTGAAAACTTTTGCCTTTGCAAGGATAAAAGCTAAAATGTTAAGATGACATATTTCATAATCTAAGAGCAGATTTTATAGAAACAGCTACAGCGACTGCTGCTGTCCCTTGCTTCCTCTCCACCTAATTTCTCAGAGGAGGAGAATAAAGAAAGATTATCTTTCACAGAACTTCTTCTGATTACAGCTCCATTGTCTGATCACCTAACATGTCTGCTGAGACTTGCAGTGATAATGTAGTATTTATTATAGGAGGACTATTTAGGAAAATCAATATGTTCAATGTAGGCTGTGCATTTAAGTCTTGAAGGCTGAAATAGCTGACATAGTGGTCATACTATAGTGTCTTGTGGTAAAACATTTTTCACTCTATTTCAGTGTGCTTGAGTTAATCAATAAGGTTAACTACATTTGTCAGGATTAGGGTCAATAAAATTTGTACTTGTTCAATATCAGAAGTAATGTCAGTGCTTGTATTTACTTTTGTCATACTTTGCATCAGCTGCTAATTAATTAAACTTCTGCTGAAATTAATAAATAAGTAATAATTAGATACACACATTAAAAAACATAATTCAAAATGAAGCAGATTGCTGTTTCTTGAAAATATAAGTACCCATATAGTATGTCAATTAAGAAAAAAACTGAAATATTCCAAATATGTCCACAATATGTCCAAATATGTCTGCAATATGTCCAAATGTATGCACAATATTACAAATTTCAGCCTATTGCATATTTTAGCATGTATAGTGTTTAGAATCTGTACATTAAAGATGATTATTCTGAAATTGTTGGAATTGTCTACACTGATTTTTGAAAAGAAAATGAGTTGATTTTTTAAATTGATTTTAAGCATTAAACATCTGGACGTTATATCATGAGATTTTTTTTTAAAGCTATAATTTATAATAGCGTTTTCTACAGTCTGAAGAAATGAAAATTACCAAAATTTTTGTTATTCCTCTGTTGTGCTTTTTAGGTACCCTAAAACTGCCTCAAAAAGTATTAGTTTTCCACTACCATTTTGCTTGTAGCATGTTTTAAAATACATTCCCCTATCTTATTTGTAGGAACCCTGATCACTTTCTCTTTTCATTCATCTGTTACTTTTTGATAATATTTATATTTTGTGTTTTGGAGTGCTTTTCTGTCAACCTTTTTTTTTTATTATTAATAGACAACATACTTTTTCTATTACTGAATAGAATACAGAGTGAAAATATTTTTTAGAACAGAATAAATCCTTAGAAATAATGTATATTTATTAGGCACTAGAATAATGAGAGATGTTGTTTCTTGAGGGGTGATATCTCCCACAGTTTTATTTCAAGCATGCTTTCTTTGTAGGATCAAAATGTAATGTAGTCATGTCTTAACTACTCCCATTTAGGTTTGCTATTTTAAGTTTTTTTCCTAATGTTAACACTTTCTCTTTAAGTAAGACTTATGTGTTTTATCGTGTTACTTTCCTCTTAATATCTATGAAGTTTTCTAATATTTACAAGATCTTTGCTTTTTTACTCAATAAATCTATATCATATTATCAGTTTACATTTTCAAACATAAACACAAACATATATGCTAAATGATTCATGAATACAAATACTTTCCCTTCTCGTCTTTTTTAAAGAGTTAAAGAGACTAAATCGTTTCAAATGAATGCACTAACTGTCTGCTTTTCTGAAAGCAAAAGCCAAATGAGTGGTTAAAAATATTGCAAGTTTGAAAATGCAAATGGTGTTATCCAAATATGCAGCCATATGTCCACAAGACACTCATTTTTTGGAAAATTTGTAAAGCTTTGAAGAAAAAATATATTTAGAGATTCATGGCCCTGATCCTGCTCCCCCCACACCCTAAATGTAATTAAAAAAACCCCACAATAAAATGTAATGTCAATAGTACTAGTAGTGCTAATTTTATTGTATGATACTTATTTTTCTTACAGTAGCACAATTGCCTTACTTAATCCAAATGCTTAAATATGCTTAAATTCTATATAAAGATGAGATACTTCATAAAGCACTGTATTTTCTAATAGCTATTTTTTCTAAACACCTGAGGAGCTAATAGAAGCTCTTCAGGACTCTCACCAAACTTTAACATAAATTAGTTTGTGTAATTTATGCTGCAAAGTTTGTCTAACCTTTAAGCAACTTTGCTCTGCTGATCACAGCATCAGTAACAATAGGGGATATGAGGCCAAATCCAAGTGGTTAAACCCCTAACAGGAAAATATCAATTAATCTTTTTCAATGGAGTTGAAGTATGGGTAATCCTCTCATTAAATAGTTTGAACTTTTCTCCCAGTAAACAAAAGAGGGATAATGAGTGATGTGGTCTGACTTGTTTACATGGAGAATCTTCAAGAGGCTTAGGCTCAGCTTCTCACCACAGAGTTCTCCATAGTCACTTGTCACTAATTGCCCTTTTTAAAGACATTTGTGTCAGTTCAAAAAGTCCAAAAAGAAAAAGTTTTCTGTTTTTAAGAATGATAATGAAAAATGCCAATATTTTTATCTGGTACACGGTAACTTCATTGTTTAGAGAATTATTTTCCCAATTTGTTAATTAATGATATTTTATAACCTGATGGTAACTTTAAAAAGTGCTGCATTATGTTTCAGTGATGAGTCAAATTTTTAGGTAAATCCAGGTCTTGAAGAAATCATTCAGGGTAGTTCATTTTGATTTGAAATATCAACAGGAAAAAAGATACTTCCTGATTTAATTTTTTTTACATAAAAACACTGTATTTTCGTAAGTACAAATTTAATTTACAATGTCTTTTGTGCTTACTTGGTTCTCAAACCCAGGCTCAGAGATCTGGGTTTTGATTTAGCTTTGCCTAAGAATTCAGATAGAATCAGCCAAGAGTGTTTAGTTCTCTAATGCCCTTTTATTGTTCCTCCCAAGACACATTCTCCATCAGCAAGCTCAGTTATCGTGGAATAAGATGAAGTATTTTAGTATGCAGATATAAGAACCAATTAGCAAACAGTAAGGTTAAGAAATTTCCGTAGATTTTTGCTGTGATAATTCAGAACATCAGAGCCAGGGATCGATCATACCAGGCACAGAATATAAATGCAATTTTATAATTATTTCCTCTTCAACTGCTTCTGATGTGCTTAAAGAAAAAAGTTATGGTACAGGATGCCAGGGATACTAAATCTTTTACAAAATGAAGAGTTTCTCTTTTCTTTAATATTTCTATTTTCTGCTTTTAAAAAAGTAAGTCAAGCAAAGAAATACACTCTGGCCAATATTTTTTCACTAGATGGAGAATAAAACTTTTAGTATAGCATATAAAAAATAAGATACGTAATTTTGTCTGTGTAGAGGGTTGCTATGATAAAAGGGAAGTTTGATTCCAAGGACATTTCTCATTTCTTGCCATTTTCATACACAAAGAATTTGGAGGCCAGCATATTTTGCATGTTTCATTTAACAGTACTCTGTTAATGAAAATTAAATTACTTGGGGGAGCCCATGCCATGCTTTCACAAAGGAATGCAGTGGGTGAATTAATCAAAAATCACATCTCCCTGTACTGTACACCAAATCCTGAATTTGCCTGCTTAGATCAGGAAATTGTTTGTTTCATTTCCATCTGTTATCTCTACTTGATGAGGGTTTTTGCTGGGGCAATGTTTCTCCAAATACATCTGAGTATCTCTGACAAGTCATCAAAATCCTGCATATAGAGCAAATTATGTGCAAGTATAAATAGAGAAAAAGAAAAAAAGGAGCAAGAAAGGAAATATAGACAATATATTCTTTAAACTTGCTTATTATCTTCCAGGGAGATGCAGGAAGGGATTTTTGAGGAACAGTCTTAGGGACTAAGCTGTTCTAACAACTCTGGAGATAGCTCTCCTCAACTCTATTTCCAAAGGTGTATTGGGACAGCTACTCTTGTAGTTTATGTTTGACTAATTCTTCTGAACTTTGTCAGCAATGTTTAGTGTACTGTACTAATAGGTCAAGAAATCTGAACCATTACAAGAATTATAATTTTTAAAATTTCTTCTTTAGTTATGAATCAAATTTCAGCAGTGTTCTGTCCACTGTCCAGAATGCAGTTTCCTTAGTGGTGTACTTACTGATAAAAAAGAACAAGCTTACCAGGCACTTAAGTTAAAAAAAAAAAAAAAAAAAAAAAAAAAAAAAAAACCATGCTTTTCTGCTTTAGCACTTACTGGTAACTGAAAGTTAAAAAAAAAAAAAAAAAAAAGACAGAAAAAAAAGTCACAGCTGTTGTTTACATAGAGACAGGAGCAAAATATGGAGGGCACAATTCTTGCTATAACAGTAAATGTGAATATTCATTATCTGACCAGGCAAATCTTATTGTCTGAAGTGCTGTAGTTAATGAAAAAAGGTCACAATCTTCTGCTTCATGACGTTTGGATGATCAGCTCTCACCTAAAACAGGCTTCAGCTTCTCTTGTCTATTCCATCTAACCAGAAAATTTGGCCTGAATTGTCTTTGAATTTCACAAGCAAAATATACATTTCCTTGTTAATGCAACAGTAACAGCCCAGATGGAAAAGCTTTTTCTCTTCATCTTCTTCTTCATCCATACACTGCAGTCACAATAGATTGTGGTTATTTGGCCTGTGTTTGAGTACTGTTCAATTAATGCACACAGAAGAGCGTGCATTTTCAGAGAACAGTCCTTGTATTAGGAACAGGGCAGCTTAGACATGAGAATGCAGAACTGCTGCATTTTGTGAAGACATTTTACATATGATGTATATATTTATCTTTAAACGTAAGTATGAATGAATGAATTGGTTTTAATAAACACCAATTAAAGATACTTTTGTTATTCAAGTAAAAGTCAGACATCTCTCCCAATGCCTTGTCTTTCATCAACTGTCACTTTACCCCCTTGAAATGCTAGTGTAACCTGAAGATTTCTTACATACTTTCCTCCTAATATAGTTTTGTTCATTTTCTGTTAGCTGGAGTCACTGATATCTGTATTCAACTTCGAGAAAAAAAAGTAAATGCAATTGTATCAGATTCAATAATTACATTAATAGTAATTGGTCTGGTGGTTGTAGAAGTTGCAGTCTCTGATGTAACTCTTTTTCTAGCTGGCCAGGTGGGCATTTAGCCTGGAATTTATCTACATATAATCCTCTATAGAAATGAAGAACTGAATGTTTACGTTACGATGCAGTATCTGATATTTAATAAAAGTCTGAAAATCCTTAAGGGCTTAGTCATAAGGAATTTACTACTGCTTGGTAAGTGGCTATCTGCATTCCAGCTATGATTATAGTGTCTGTTGATGTGTGTGTGTTCAGTGAAAAAATTTAAGTTGAATTACCTCACAACTGACATGAATTAAGATTGCGCAGATGGTGTTTTCTTACATGTATCAATTGAAGTGCATTAACTCGTTAAGCTACAGAAACTTAGTTTCTGAGAAGTCTGAGACCCAAAACTCTGGAAAAGGGAAATATTTTCAAATACTTTTGTGACAATTACAAAGATGTTGGATACTTAGATTTTTTTAATCCTTGACTAATGCTGGTAAAGGCTTAGTGGGATTTTAAAATTAGTCATTATCTCTGCCTGCTTGGTATTTGACTTGATAACAGAATAACATCTACCCAACACTTTAGAACATCTAACTAGGCATCTAGCTACATAGTTAGACACATTAAATTCTTAGAAACAAGTTCTTAACTATAGCTATTTTTTTGAACAGAGATAAAGCTCTTAATTTTCAGTGTGATTTCTGTCCTAAGTCACTTCAGACCTTTTCAAAATATGCCATATCAGTTGCAGGACATGTTCTCATGAAACTGCTTACCATAATGACCCTTCTAGGGCTTTCACTGCAAAAACCTAAAATCAATATTAGAAGAATTTCATTTGTCTTTTGACTGAGAAAACGTGATTGTTGCCTAAATAAAAGTATATAGCCCACTTCAAGCCCTTTTAACAACAGCAATTTATTTTACTCAATCTACATAAAAAACCCAAACATTGGAGTTAATTGTTCTGCTGGAAATTACTCTTCTTTACCTTAGTTAGAGGAAGAGACATGGTGGGAGTGAATTTGTACATTAAAGCTGTTCTGATGTAAGATATCACAGATGCAAAAAGCTGACGTCCCTCAGTTGCCCACTAGTACCATTTGTTATGCCCTTTACATCAGCTCTGACACTGATGAATCTTGCATTGAAGCAAATCTACTCCCCAGTCTGGCAGAAAACTTTTATGCTTATTTTGTTGGGTTGGTCTTCTACGAGGCTGGTGAATCGAATCAGTTCAAACCAGAGTTTTTAAAACTTGAGATCCAGCAAAATGGATAATAAAGAAGCAGAGGTGAAAAACAATTTCCCAGTTTTGGCAGTTCTGATGTGTATTTTTATCCTGAATTATCATAAAGGCATTTATATATTGCAGTGATATTATAACATGAAAACCAAAATAGAAAAGACCTTATCTGGATATTATCTTTTTTCTCTTTCATTACATTACATTACAGAATGTATTTCAGTCCTAAAGAAAGACAAGTGATCTTTGCAAGAAGTCAATTGGGCAGTATGTTTCTTGAGAAAGGTAATTCCTGGCAGAAGACAGTGCCCTCTTCTCTGAGAGGATAACTGAATTTTGCTTCTTTCACAGCTATGGCAAATAATTTCCTAGTTCTTCCTTAGTGCTTCCCTTATAAAATAAGGTCAACAATAGTAAATATACATCAAAGTTATAGTAGACTAACGTAAATACAAGATGCATAGGATCCTCAAGAGGAAAGTGCAAGGTCATGAGAGAATAATTAATAGTATTTGGAGTGACAGAGCTTTGTGGTATAACAGTGGGAAGGGAAGTAGTGAAAGAAGATATTTTCATGGCACGATGCTAGTAGGCACTTCTGATCTATGGTCTATTCTCATTTATTTTTAAACTGAGAAAACATAATCTAATTCAATACCATCAGCATGAGACGAAGTGGATTGTTTAGCTAAACATTTATGTAATTGTAAAATTTCTTCTACTTTGAACTGAAGTGAATTTCAAGCCATTTTTACTAAGAAAAAAATCTTGTAGATGTTTATGGATAATGTAAAAGCAGACTAGGAAGGGCAGTGAAGTATTTCTGTTAGTTCTGCTGGCTGTTGGAAAGATTCATAGTTCACACTTTGTGAAGGTTTGGAGAGAGATCTTGAGCTTCTATGGGAATGAATCCTTTCCAAATCTTCTTGATGGCCTTAAGTCATGGTGTAGTGATATTTTTTTGGCAGAGTTAGGTTGATGGTTGGACTAGATGATCTTGAAGGTCCCTTCCAACCTAGACGGGTCTATGATTCTAAGTATAACATATATCTGAAGGCAGTGTTCAAGTGGTGTGTAACTGGTGGTGTGTAACTGAAACCATGCAGGATAGTGGGAGTGGGTTATAAACCCTGTGGGATGATCAAGAGAATGAAGTTTTGTTCTGATTTCTGTCTTCCTGAGATTCACACCATTTAAGTGGGCTGGTCCTACTGCAAACAAAATGCTACATCATAAGTCTGATTACTACTTTAATTGTAAAAACCCACTACTGTGCAACACCTGATCCGAAGCAGGAGAAACACATGGCACCCCATAGTATGAGGAAGGCATTCTTTGTCATCTTCAGCACTAAGGAACTAAAAATAATAATAAACATCTTATAGTTCAAGATATTCTTCATAGCCACTTTTATATGGATATGATATCCACTTTAATAGTGGAAATTTGTACAAAAACTAGATATGTAACTTGTAATGATTTAAAGTGATTTAGGGCTCTGCATAATCAGATACTGAGAACTTACCTGAAAAATTACTGTGGCAACTAAGAAAGAGAACACTGAAAAACTGTTCATCTTCTAACAAAAGGAAAGTTTCATCTTCCTATCAGGTCTCTTAGTATGTCCCAGCTCCAGAAAGTCTGTGCTTCAGACTTAAAACAGTAGAATGGTAAGAATGGGGTGGTGAGGAGAATCTAATACATTGTAAATATAGTCAGTGAGAGCATTTGTTTGTAAAGTATTTTTGGAATGTATGTAGGCAACCTAGTCAGCTTTCTTAATTCCTAGAAGTCTCTGCCTTTGCATCCTATTCTTCATTAGAAGGAAGAAACAAATAGCTATATTTGTACTTTTTAACAATCTAGAAATGTAGAGTTTATTGTATATTTGCAGTGTGTGGCTGTTACGTTAGATATGTTATAATCACACTCACTTAAACATGCACTAATCTAATACATTAACCATCTTAGGGGTTTGCACTTTCACCCACGCCATTATAATCTTGTTTCTTCCCATGTACTAGGCTATTGAACTGATTCTTACGAAAATCTAGACACACTCTCTGGAGATTTATATGTATTTAAAAATATGGACCTTTTGGAAGTTCTCAATAAATATTTATCTTAATTATATTTGACTTTAGGGCAATGCAAAATGTAGGTGCTGCATTCACATTAAATATATTTATGAATTCCTGTATAGTCATTAAAATTCCATATTCGTCATAAACTGAATTTTGTCTTTGAAAGGCAAATAAGTACACCCCAGATTAGTCATTCTTTTTTTGAACCCCCAGTGGGTTTTTCCCACCACAGACACTGAAAACTGTGCCAAATTTTAAATTTTTCAGTAATCTTCACTCCTAGCCAATCTCCATATCCATAGGATTTTTTCAAGATCAGTTCAATGATTCACATGACACTTTTTCTTTATTCATTGCTATAAAGAGACCACAATTGGTCTCTTTAAAAATTTTAAAATTGCCAGATTTTCCAAATCTTCCTTGGCCCCTAAACTATTGGTGTAGGAGATGTTAGTCAAAGGACATGGGAATTTACCTCCTTTCAAGAAGCTTTTTCTGTCAATGACTACTAATTTCCCCTTTTTGTTCTGATAGAAACATTTCACTTTCATCTAAAATTATCAGCAAGGGGCTATACAGATTAAAAATTATTTCAAGGGACTATAGGCTGGCTTTCTATCATTTTGCATTCGTTTCTGTGTGAACAAAGCCTCAGGTAAGCCTTGTTTATGAAAACCAAATGAACTCAATCCTAGAATGTTCATTCCACCCTAGTAATTAGAGCTGCTGATTAACACCTCACATTCACAGCACTTGCATAAACATAAACCTAAGCAATAGCAACAGAAAGTGTCATTAGGACAATCTTAAGAACAAGAAACCTGTCACCTGCTGCTGACACAGAAGTTTGTTGATTGAGCTGAAATATATTGCTGGTGTATAAACTGCGAAGCAACAGGCAGAGATCTCTACCTCTTGCAGCAGAGGTGAAACTATAAGTCATGGGAGGAACAGTATAAGAAATTCTGAATTTGGGCCTGATCTTGCCCTATATACCCTCTGTTCTTGCACATCTTCACTTTGATGTAATGAAGTGTGAATGGATGACATTTTGTGAAATGCCTTTCACCATTACTACTGAAAGCTCTCACTAGAAAAAAAGACAGAAAATTATATACATTGCCTGGTGCTTGATTGTTTTTTCTCATATCGGGCTGCATCAAAAAAAGCGTGGCCAGCAGGTCAAGGGAGGTGATTCTCCTTCTCTACTCTGCTCTCATGAGACCCCACCTGGAGTACTGCATCCAGGTCTGGAGCCCTCAGGACAAAAAAGGCATGAACCTATTGGAGAGGGTCCAGAGGAGGACCACAAAGTTGATCAGAAGGCTGGAGCACCTTTCCTATGAAGACAGGCTGAGAGAGTTGGGGTTGTTCAGCCTGGAGAAGCAAAGGCTCTGGGAAGACCTTCCAGTATCTGAAGGAGGCTTACAAGAAAGCCAGAGAGGGACTTTTTACAAGGGCAAGAATTGATAGGATGAGGAGTAATGGCTTCAAACTGAAGGAGGGTAGATTTGGATTAGATATCAGGAAGAAATATTTTACTGTGAGGGTGGTGAGACACAGGAACAGGTTGCCCATTCACAAGGGTGCACCGTCCCTGCAGGTGTTCAAGACCAGGCTTGATGGGGTTTTGAGCAACCTGGTCTAGTAAGAGGTGTCCCTGCCCATGGCAGGAGGGTTGGATCTAGGTGATCTTTAATGTCCCTCCCAACCTAAATCGTTCCATGATTCTATGATTCTATTCTGTGAGCTAGTTCCCTGGTAGAAATGAGAGCATTATAAAATCTGATCCTTAACTGTGTCCTCCTCAACCAAAAAACAGATAAGAGATAGCCACATGTGTTGATGAACAATAAATGTTTGAGAAACAATGAAGTAGATAGAGGACAGGCAAAAGTTAATTCTTTAAATATGGTTGGGCTTTCTTAGGTAAAAATACCCCAGGGTCTGCAAGGAGAGAGCTTATACAACTAAGATCTTTCTTTGGTGAAAGGTTTTGGGTATGTTTTGCTGAGTCAAACAAGGCACAGCGCTGGAATAGGACACCTGGAATTAATTTTATTAACATGATTAAAAGGATAGCTCATAGTTTTCCTACCCTGGGTAGGTTTCTGAGAAAAGTATAAGTTATCAAGATAAAATGAGAGAGAGAGGAAAAAAAAGGAAAATAATGGAAAATGGTAGAGATTTGGTTGATTGTCCAAGAAGCATCCTCATTATACCCAGGTTGAGAATGTTTTCATCAGAAGCATTGAAAGAAGGATTAAGGTAAGAAAAATGTGCATAGCTGGAGCTGAGAATCTAGATGAGGGCACAACATTAAGCTCTGTGGCTGATCCCAGCATAGACTGGCAGATTCTACAGATGTTAAGTGATTCTAGCCATTTTCCAATCTAAAAAAAGACATTAGGGTAAATAACTCATTGTAATTTAACATAAGTAGGGGGCAAGAGGATGGATAGGACATGATCAACAAGAATAAAGAAGAGAGGTTTGATATGTAGTCATTGGTATCAATTGAGTTTTCTCCATGTTTCCCAAATTAATTTCTCAGATATTCTCAGGCTTTATTTCATTTAATTTCTCATCTTTTCATAAGAGAATGACTCAAATTTGAATCTGCATTTTTACTTCTGCTTATTTAAGAACCTTGTAAATACTTTCAGATAGAAGTACTCTGTGGGTTACCATACTAGTCACCTACTGCCAGAAATCCAGTTAATTAGAGTAGGAATTTCACCTGCAGAGGGCAGGACCTATTTACTATTCCTAGTTTTCTTATATTTATAATCTTCGAGTTCAAACACGATACAAATGACAGCTGAATTTCATTTGTGAAATACAAGGGCAGAACAAAAAATAGGCTGTGTCTGTAGTTAATTCTGATTATTTGTCACAATATATACACATTAATAGAAAGTCATATTAAAATCTATACTTTAATTTCAAGATTATTCATGTCCAAATTAAATTAAGACTCTTTGGGGATGCTTTTGGTCATCAGAATTGAGGTCACTGCTGAAGTTGTATGTACATGATTTTTTTCTGTTCAAAGATTTTTCTGTTTAAGTATATTACAAAAAATGAGGACTCACTATGATTTTGTGCCACATTTATTATTATAACCACCTTGAAAATAGTTAAATAAAAAGAAAAAAATATTTACTCAAGGGCAGACAACAAATGGATGATAGAGATGAAAACAGGAGTCAGGAGTTCCAGTAGTTGACAGCTAGTTAGTATCCTTTCCAAATTTTTAAGGTACTGTTTGAGGGATGTTTCTAAGGTAGACAGCCTTAAATCCTTAACCTTAAGCTTTTAACATTGTCTGTTTTGAAAGATGATATAAGAATATTTTCAACTATTTGCCTGCTTATTCTTTAAAAAGTCTCTTGTATTCGTACTTGTTTGAAAACCTAAACTAAAATTTTTCACCTGATTTACTATCTCAGTATTAATATGGTAGCTAAGAGAGCTCCAGTCAACAAGGGCTGTTGCACTATAGTATGGGTAAATATTATGGTAACAGGTGTGTTAGAGAAGGAAATTATAGAAATACAGGAACCTCCAAGAAGAGAGAATGTTATATAAAATAGTAGTTAAAGATACATAAGACTTACTTTTAGCATATGCTCTTTATGTATAATGTCTAATAAACATATTTCACTAAAATTTAATATGTCCCTGTGGTATAATTGCATTATGCGGTATGTGCATTCAATCTAGCAGAAAAGAAAGAAAAAAAATGAGATAGAGGAGGAAAAAGTGTCACAGACAGCACAGACTCTGTTTCTGACTTGTAAAATGTAGGGTTTTTTTGCAAGCTTCTTGCATGTTACCAGACAAATTTTACTTCTTTAAGTGCGGCTGCTTTTATACAATGACGAGCATTTTGATGGAACTTCTGACAGTGAGGAAAAAATGAATGTACTTCTTTATCCATAGAGCTTCTTCCAAACCAGATCTGAAATAGTAATGAACATGTTGCTCCAATAATATTGACCCAATCAGATCATATGGTGAAACATTTCCAGACGTATTGATAGATTCATTGATTCCTCCTATTCTTTTGGTCACTGGACTATAGAAAAAGGGATCACTAGCCATTTGACCTTCATTGTGTATTAAATAAACACCAGATGGTAAGGATTCATTCAGTAAATCTATTCTTTCTTCTTTATAGTCATGTTCACACTGTTGCTTCCCACTGAGTCTTTATCTTTATTTGTCATGGTGCCAAAGCTTCCTCTATAGCACCTTTCATGCATCACAGCTTTCAAATCTTGTCCCATTAGTTTCATTTTGTTTCTATCATAAATAATCTACTACTTTCTCATACACTTCTTCATTACCTAATAATGTTCAGTCTTTGTACAAAAGGGTAAAGTATTAAAAGGTTAGTGAGTACAGTTTGCCCATTATTATATAGTGTGTGTGACACTTTATTAGGGAAAAATGTAAGCTACAGGTAATAATTACACATTCTATGAAATATCCATACTTTCAATAACTAGGGATATACTTTTTTTTGTTTGAAGTACCCTTCATTTTTTAACATGTTATTGTCTAGAAGTTGATCACATGAAACTTCACTTAGGAAGAGTTAGGTGTCTGGAATTTAGTCACTTTTAACATCTATCAACTGGACCCATTTTTTTTTTTTAAAGGTGTGGACTTGAGGAGGATTTACAGCATCATAGCTAAGGATTATTTGGATCCAGATTTAGATTTCTAAATGACACAAAGATTTTGGTTCTGAACCATTATTAGTTTAAATAGCAATAGTTCAAATAGCACTATAATTCAACCTGCTGTGGAAAAAGACGCACATCATCTTTTTCTCGCTCAGTATACTCAAGAGTAGTAGGAGATCATCATCAGTTATCACACCTCAGATGTATTACTGTTTGAAAAAAGACTCCATCCAAATGTCTAATAGAAAATATTTAGTATTGGAATGATATTAGTAGTAAAAAGAGAGTACAATCAAAATTTTGTAGATATTTAAAGTACAATTGCATTATCTCTGTATACAGACCATGGCCTTTGAAATAATCTTGTGCTGTGAGTTACAAAGTTCAGCAATCTTTAAGGGTTTGGATTTGGTATTTTTTTTTGTTTTGGTTTGGGTTGTTTTTTGGGTTTTTTTGGGTTTTAGACATTGCAGTGCAGGAATTCGCCAAAGGAGAGAAATTATTGGGAAAAACTTCCGACTCAGTGGCTTTCTGATAGTAATTAACAAACAAGAGACTGTTTTAATTCCCCTGAGCTGCCAAGAGTTTTGATGTTTCATAGATCTCAGAGTTTATTCCATTAATCTGCAGATAACATATCTTGTTCCAAATAAATAGTAAAGGCAGTAAATATTCCCCTGTCCCATTACTAACACATCTTTTGGCATTAGGAAGCATCTGCTGAGTCCCACATGAAAGTTAACTCCCTGTAGCTGAAACAGAAAAACAATATTTGACTGAGAAAAAAAGGGGCTCTTTTTGGGGGTTGTTTTTATTGTCTGCCTACCTGTTCTGATCTTCCCCTTGGTAGTGCAGGAGTCTGGGGAAACTGGAAGAGAGAGTGGGATGAATGGCCAGACTGTATAGATGATGCCTGCCTTATTGCCTAGGTGACACCACTGTGCAGTCATTGCTCCAGTCACTGGAGCAGGGAGCACCTAAAGCCTGGTGTGCAGCCAGCTGAAGTAGATGAATTGAGAACAATTAAATTCAAAATGCTTTTCTTAATCATGATTTATTGTTCTATTGTCATGACAGAAGCTTGCAATACTTGCTAGATTAGCCCAAAGCAGCAGTCATTTTTTGAGGGTGAATGAACTTTTAAATACTTGTGTTAATGATCTGCAAAAATGTGTTGATAATGGAATAATAACTTTGGTTTTAAACTTGACTAGAAAAAAAAAATGTTCAAAATAAATAGATAAATCTTTAATGCTTGCTACCTCATTTTGTGCACATTTTCAAATATTACTTCCCAAGAATAGCTTTTTAACTCAGTCTGTATTGCAAAGAACAGAAATTTAACATTGAACCAAAGGAAATAGAATACAGTGTGACTGCTGTTCTGCATTGCTTAACATTTGTCTTTCCTTTGAAAATCTGACTAGACGCATTGGTTTTGTTCTTTCCCTGGCTCCAACACAGAACTAGCAGTTGTTTATTGTATCCTCTGTGGAGATTACTAGATTTAATCTGTTTAGTCCTAGGGGAATTTTAGTGATTTTACTTACATTTTATTTTCCTTTTGGTTTTGAGTTGCTTAAAAATGACCAATTTATCCTATGGACCATCTCTTCTTGGTGACATTTAAATTAAGGACCTGACTGAAATGCAACACAAAATTCATAATACAATTTACTTTCTTGTAGTTACAATAACTGGAAATGGTATTACTTGGTCAAGGTTATTTTGTGTCCTTAGGCTTCAAAGCAAAAATATTTGGTGGAGGAGGACTGATGTCACTTTAAACCTGCTATTTAGCTCTAAGAGCTGAAAAAGGCAGTGTAACCCCCTCATGCATAAATATATCACCTTAAGTTTATATTTCACTACTTTTAAAAAGTACTGAAGAATATGCCACAATATGTCTTGTTCTAGCAGCTGAAAAATTATGCTATGACTAAAATGACATCATTCTGCCTCCCACAGAATGTTTTGGCTCTGAGAGCTTAAGGAGCAGATGAAATTAACATAAAATGTCACTGTCATACAGAAAGGAAGAAAAAATATTAACATCTTCTGCATTTTTTTCACAGATCTGAGTAGGAGGTCACCATAAAGCATGTGACAAGAACTTCGAGGATGAAATAGAGTTTTTTTCTGAGGGCCAGTACAACCCTGCATTGTTGAAATTTTCAAAATAGGCCTTACTGTAAATCAGGATGGTCTGTAGGATTTGTGTTCTTTAGTCCATAATAAGTTGATATGCAGAACTCTTTCATTTATCTTTATATTAATATTAGCCTATTTTTAAGTTGTTCCAGAGTTCAATTTAGAATGATCAGTAGCATTCTAAAACAAGATATTGAACCCAGTTCCCACACTTCAATATTTTTGTGTTTG
Source organism: Calidris pugnax (assembly GCF_001431845.1). Lineage (NCBI taxonomy): Eukaryota > Metazoa > Chordata > Aves > Charadriiformes > Scolopacidae > Calidris > Calidris pugnax. Next base: position 10,380,838 of record NW_015090839.1, on the reverse strand, counting down.
TATTGTTGTATCTGAGAATCTCATGCAAAAATTATGTTCCCATTGTGGTCAATGTTCCCATCTGTGGTCAAATAGTAAGACATTCTCTGACTTGAACGGTTTAAAACCCAGATATCAAAAAGGACCTGGTATGTTGGAATGAAAGACAGACAGCAACCAGGAGGGTGGGAGGGCAAAGTAACAAACTGAACACGGCTTACCAAAAAAAGATTGAGGTCTCAGCTTACAGTATTTAACCAGTGTGAAACAGAGTTGTTTCTGTGGCTACCACAGAAGACTTGTAATTCAAGAGTCGATGCCCCTTTTCTTTTAAATTTTTACAGAATTTCCTATTAATAAAGTTGACGTGTGCAAATCTTGAGCCTGTTTAACATCAAGTAAAGGGTGGTCTAGGTGTTGATAGAGAACTTAGTAAGCAGGAAAGCATAACATGGAAATCAAAAGATCTGTTTTGATCATGCTAATTTAAAGTGCCAGCTACATGTTCATGAGAGATCAAGAAGGTAGGTCACAATGCTGGATGTGGGTAGGTGTTTAGTCAACAGCTAGGATTGTGAGATCCTGACATAAGGAGTGAGGTGCAGAGAGTGAAAAATTACTGATCGAGGGCAGAGTAGTAGGAGATATATACTGAAAGAAGGGGGCTAGAAAGGGAGGAGGCATCAAATAATGTTTCTGAAAGATTTATCAGAAATAAGAAGAGAATAACAAGCGAAGGAAGACAGTGATAGATAAATTTTTTTATATCTTTTAAAATAACATAGCACTGTAAAATAAAGCAGAACTGCTGGATTATACCCAGAAAAAAAAAAGTCCTAACAGAGTGGTGCAGATGGCAATAACCACAGAATTCTTGACAGTATGGTTCTCACTATATTTTACTGGTCTAGAAAAGACTGGAAGAAACAATATTGGCCACTTAGTCCAATGTAATGTAGACTTTATTTAATTTTCTTGGATGTTTCACCTGTTGTTTATAGAGAAATAGTCACTACCAAAATAAAGAAATGCAAATGAGACTTCTTGTATTTAATTTACTCTATTGATAATTATTGTAGGATTAATGAAGTTACAGAAACTGCACCACAAATAGATGTTTCTTTAATAATCAACTCTAGTCTAAAAGTCAAAATAATTAGAAAATATCATATTTTGCTTCCTTGGTACAAACTTACTTCCTTATTTATTTTACTTGGTAGTGATCAAGATAAGTATTTCCTATGTAGCTTCTAACTTTCCCTACCCCCTACAACTATTGAGAATAGCTAGACTTGTTTATGGAACTAAACAACTGGAACTGTGTTGCCATCCAAACTCACAAGATGTATATATTGCTTATATTGCTGATCAAATGCAGCACATAAGTATATAGAGACGTTTCATTGCTTATTTAAGTCCATCCACAACAAAGGCAGAAAAAGAATTAGAAAAAGAGGAGAATCAGAGATGGAGTCAAAAATCCTGCTCCCCCTGCCCGGCACACAACCTCCAGTGTAAGAAAAAATTAAAAGTCAAAGTAGAAGTCTGAGGGTTTGGCCAAGAAGGTCACCCAAGTGAACAAATTCAGTGGCATTAAAGCAGTGTTTTGACCTTCCAACATGAATTTACTTGGCAGAAATATTATGCCTAATAATAGAGGATGAATAAAAAAATAGATACAAGATGTCACTGAGAAGAGCATTATGAGTTTTTCAGGTATGATGATGTATAGGGGGTTTCAGACATTTACTGAAGGTTAAGTACCTGTTAAGAAAGCTGAAATTTTGTGGGTGTAAGCCAAACTTTGAGTCTCAAGAATCTGATGGAAATCACAGTTACACTGAAGAGCTATATGATGAAGCTAATGAAGAGAAGATAGAACAAAGAGAAACTGGACTTTGCAAGAAGAGGTTGACCCAGCAACCAATTCCTAAAATTACATATTATCCTTATCCGCTCACCCCCACCACCCAAAAAAAAAGTTCTAATTCATACTCTTGTAGCATAAGTTAGTTCTGACTTGCGACTTCTGCTGAGAAAACACTGACCTTTCCTAGCTGTTGATTTATAGCAATAATTGAAGGATCTATGCAAACCTAGGGTATTGAGGAGTAGCTAAAGAACATTTATCACAACTTAAGCCTGTAGATCTTCTGCCTAAACAACAAGAGCTTGTGGAGTAAACGGACGGAGAGGTACAATGATAACCCTGTCATTCATAGATTACTATGGTAACACTCTAGATTAGCTTGATATTTTGTGGTTGTATACGCAATTTAAATGCAATATGGTGATATCTTCCAAGATGTTAATGATGATGTTTGGTGTCTACTGAGCATTTAAAACACTGCTTTTATTGAAGACAGACTGAATGACACAATTAAATTGTAATATCATTGCCTAAAGATGGTGATGTTTAACTAAGAGAAAGCTCCCTGTTTGAATTTCAGCTGTTGGTGTCACATAGTCAAGGGCCATGCAGCAACAATATTGAGTTTATCAGCTCATCTGGTGACACACTCATGTTACATGTGATTTCTTAGGAACTTTATACTTTAATATTTCCTATTCTACATTGTAATATGATAACATATTTCAATGAGGAGAAAATTGGGAAGAAAATGCACAAATATATATACTTTCAGAGATCATTTGCAGGTAGTTTTTAAAAGTTTTGACTCTTAACAAGCTGTTCTCCACAGCAATGCACTTTAGTGTAACTTAGCATATATGTCATTCTTTGAAATGCCAATTTCGCTGACACAGTAGTGTAATGAATTTTATGAAAACTGAAAGAATAGTAGCAAAGAGAATGTTTAGCTGTAGAAGAGTAAAATTTGTCTTAAAAACACTTGGCAAATTTTCATTCCCATATCCATTATTAACTTACTCCATATGATTCATATTTATAAGTACATATTCATTATTTAGGCATGCACAGCTGGCTAGATCATGAGTTCCTTCATGCAAAAATGTCATTACTTTTAATCAGCTAAAGAAGAAGGATTTTTTTGATTTTGAGTGATCAGAATCTGATATACTCGGTTTATATAGCACTAAAAGTAATATAAAGCATCTTGATCTTCTAGCAGAGTTTTGTATTACATTTGAAATTGAAATGCTTTAAACTTTTTCTAGCTGTTATCCTTGGTCTGACATATGAAATAATTAAATTCAGTACAACAGTGTGAGATTCGGGGAGTTTGATTCTCCAGGTTTAGAATGAAATGGAATAAAAATATTTTTGTATGTCAATAGAGTCAAATTACACATTGCTGTCCGGCAAACAATAAGTTTTGATCAAGGAAAGTCTCTACAGTCTGGGTCCACATTTTGAATATTGTAAATGCTTTCTAAATAGGAAGGTACATGCATGCAACACAGACTTCCAATCTATACTGTAAGCATTTAATATAAAACTATTCCACTTAGTCTTTATGCATAAGTGCTAGGTTTTAGAATTACAGCTGAATTCAGAATCAAATAAAATTAACAAAAGTCTTGTTTAACTTCCCATTCTCAGCTTCTTGTTCAGATGCTTGTATATTTTACATATTCTATAATATAAACCTATATTCTAAGTGTTACTAACCCTCTTACGCAGTTTGTCTCTCAGCCAGATTTATCTTAGTACCATTATAGTTGAAAGAACAGCATTAAGGAAGCCTTTCTTTTCAGTTCCTGATTGTGATTGCTAGCATATCAAATTTATTCCCTTGTAATCCAGATCATTTTCCAGAAGCTTTGAGAACTGTATGTAGTAGTTTGTTAGAGAGCTCACAGAAACCCTACACTGACAGACCAAAAAGCCCTTCGACTGTCACTTTATGTCATTAACAATTTCTAAAACCATTACAGATGGGATGGACTGATTAGAACTGAGGAGGGAGGATCTTTTTCCCAGCCAGAAATATCCCCTGAGAGTTCTGCATGTGAAGTTTGTAATGATTAATGGGAGAAAAATAGGACCGCCTGCCCCACAGTTGCCACACACTTTATTTAGGAAAGAGGCTATTTATATTTGGTGATTTGCTTGCATTGGATGTCTTTAAAAGTTAAATATTAACTGGGTAATTTTTTAAAAGAACTAGCAAAATAAAAAAACAAGCTCTACACTCTAATTGCTCATTTTTTTCCTTACTTTTCAATGTTCACTTTTTAGTAGCTTCACTGTAATTTGTACAAATGGTGCTAAAAGACTAAAATGTTTATCTTCTCCCCCCCACACCTCCCTTCCATTCTGATGTTTTATTTCTGTAAATGAAAGCTACAGCTGGAATATTGTTTTACTACAAATCTCACACCAGCACTGTCGGTTGTGATGTGACACCAGAGATTCTTATCTGTAGCTGGGTTGGAATTATTAAACATTCTCACATTGTGCAAAGTGTTGAGGATGAACAGCAGTGCAGTGAGGTGCATCCAACACTTCTGTGCTTCCCACCTGATCCTTGAAATATAACTCCTTTAAAAGGCTAATATTTGCTTTATATAGAAGTGACAATAATCAAGCACTAACATGTACTGGGAATATTGCTGAATTCTATGTTCCTCTAAGTTCTTTTCAGAAGAGGAAATCTGAGGGAGGGAGAAAGAAAGAAGGAAGATCATTCAAATAAAAAGAAGGAAAACATATTATTTTTACCAAAAGTATCTGCAGTGCTTATGTGAGAGGAGAGTTTCCACTTAACCCAAGTGATTAGCTTTCTTGAGCTGAAATATTTTATCACCTTTAAAAATATGGAACTAAAAAGGGAAGCAAAAAATACATTTCTGAATGGCTGATTTTATTTTTTTTATCTGACAAATACTGTATTCACAGTGTCTTCATTTTCAAAATAATTATTCAAATGTAAACACTATCAGCACCATGGATTCAAGACCGACCTAATCACTTGAATAATAAATCTGCACTGCTTTTATGGAAACGCCAGCATGAGGTGTAGAAAGGGAGTGACAGTAAACTAGTGTTTGAACTATAATTACATATACTTAAAATGCATGAACTAAAGTTAGCTCACTGGTCTAATTCTACTGAGTAACTGTATACCACGTCACATGAATCAGATCTTACATGGCAAAAGGTCCACAATAATGTGACTGTCATGGACATAGAAGTCTGACAAAACACCTAGATGCTCTACAAATGCCTGACACAGATGAGATGACTTATTTCATTACGTTCTATAACAAGATGATTCAGAAGGAGGCTCTAGGGACAAGAGAGACATAGGAATCCATCCAGAAGTATCCTAGCTTTCCTTATAGTACTGCTAGGAAGTAGTTGCCTGAAAGAGAAGAGCAGGTAAGAGGAAGAACCCAATTCCAATTACAGTCTGGTTGGCATGTTTAATTTTATTGTTGCAAAAACAACAAATTAAATGAAAGTTTCTCTAGTGTTTTCTTAATCTTATTTTTTTTGCTTTTTTTTTCTTCTGATTTTTCATTCTGTTTGTATGGTTTACAAGACCTAGTAATAGGACTTCAGAATTACATCACAGTAACCTACCACTCCTGTTACATGTATTCTAGCATTGCTACCTCACCCAAAATATACAAATACACAGTTTGAAGACACAGTGTCTTCAAACCTGAATCAGCTGGGAACTGCTTGGAATATAAACTCTAATGTTATTTCCAGCATGAAAATTCTTCTATCAGAATTTTTCTTTCTATGTGACATACAATGGTATATGCACAAGTATATGTAATGATGATAGTTTCCAAGGCTGTGGTGTTGGTGGAAGTGACAACTTAATAAGTAACAAGTTTCAGGCAACTGAAGTCAAACAGGACGTGAACTGAAAGTGAAAAAAAATCCTTGTAAATTGCAACAAAGATTAGAAGACTACACAAAAATTGTTTGCTGAAAGTTATACTGCAATATAATTTCAAGGAGAATAAATACTAGACCTGAAAACTCAGAGTCCAAAACACAACACATTTTGAAGTTTACATTCTCTGTTTCCTATGTCAGTCTTGTAAAAACCCAGTCTCTTGTTAGTTTTGGGCATACTTTTTTTTTTTCATTAATGTTGTCATGACAATGGGAAAATTTTATTTTTGGAATGCTGAGCAGCCACGCTCCAGTTTAAATCAGCGGGAAGAGCAGGTGCTCAGCGTCTTTGAAAATAAAGTTTAGTGGACAATATAATTTATAGACAATGTTTTTGATGATGTAAATTTGAGCTTAGCAAAAATGCAGATAATTGTTCCATGTAAAAACTTATTCCTCATTTAATGACTTTGTCATCCTCTGAGCTTTAGTATTCTGTATCACAAATCTAATTCTGATTATTACTCCTGGGTGCATGGAAGGGTTCAATTTGCACTTCACACTAGTATCAATACTGCTGTTTGAATATGCTTTTGTCAGCTTAATAGTTTTGTTTTCGTAAGCAGTTGATGCCATAATGCTACAATGGGTCCTGCTGAATTTGTCCCTGGAAATTGGGAATACTTCAAGCATTTTGAACAGTGAACTAAAAGAAAGCTGCAAAAGTAGATTTTCTCAATTAGGCCTTTTCTAACCTTAGGAAAAGAAATGTCTTAAAAATAATTTTTAAAATTATTATACAGTCAAATTCTGTCTTCTAATTTAACTTCAGAAATATACCTTTCAAAGAGGTATTTATTGTATGTACTCATTAATGTATATAGAAGAGCTATCAAAGACAACAAAAGGAATATATATGGTAAGTTAGTCTTTTGATATTGTCACAAATCCATGCCTGTTGTTCTGTTACAAACATGTGAGAATGTTTCAAGAAAAATGGTTGAAACTTATAAATTAAAGGTTCTTCAATATTGCATCTGGCTGTAACATCTAATTAACATTTTAAAGGCTACAGTTTAATTTAAATGAATGGCAGGCCTTTGACTGCTCAAGACAGCTCATGAACATGATTACAACAAAGTAATTTCCCTTTGTCAGATACAGACTTTCAGTAATAGTGTTCTCTTAGCTTAATAAAGTTAAGCACCACTTACAATCGACACTTCATTTTGCTTCTTTCTATTATATAGAGTGGTGGTTGTTCAGTTCTTATAGCAGCCATCTGCGTAGGTGTTCATTTGTACTCTCCTGCTGTGTGGGTACTCTGTCTAATTCCCAAGCTTCTAGCTTTATAATAGTTTCACAAAATGCTGTTTGAATTTTTATAAGCCAGTTTTCATTATCATTAGTTGAATGTTCCAAAGCTTTATGCTGCCCAATATGGTTCTATTTTGACTCATGTTTGTATGCATTGATAATGTCTCTGTGCTGTAATATTAGTGTTACAATATCCACTGGAAAAACTTGTTGTATAAGTAAGCTGAAATTTATAACGTTATAATTTATTCTATAATCTTCCCTTTCCCCCCCAAAATTAAATAAAATTATAGATATATTTTGAAATCATGATATAGTTTTCATTTAAAAGTTTGATTCCTTTTCAATGTAGCTGCAAAATTTGTGCAGGTTAAAGATATCCTAATGGGTAATGTGTAATCTAATAAATTGGAACATTCTGATACTGATTTGTCACTATCTAAGACCCCTTGTTGCTGTTAGTTCCTGTAGTTCTGCCTCAGACAAAAGGGAAGGATGTGATGGAATGGTATTCTGTCATTTTTTCCGTATTACATTCCCCTCCTCTCTCAAGTGAATTCAGCCATTATTATGCTTTTGCTTAGAGCCTGTTAGAGCATTCCACAATAGAAGGTCCCCCTTGTGTTCCTCAAACATGTCTTACATTTCCTTGGAGAGGCATATTTGGAAGAGCAATTAAGCATTGTTGTTGGCAGAAGAAAGCAAGACATATAGTAGTATTCTATACTTACATGAGGCCCTCCTTCTTAGGATCCCAGAATGCTTTAGAAGTATTCATTAAATTTACAGCACTAACTGAAGCATGTACTTTGCACATGTATATTATAGTTATGGTGTGGATGACTAAACAGGGTCCTGCGAAGGAAAAATGAAAATTACTTGTTATGTGATTTTGTAAAAAAAACTCATGTGGAAGAATTGGAGTGCAGCTATCATGGTTCTTAGTATTTTTCTGTAGTTTAAAATCCATATGCATTTGGAAGAAGGAATCAGATTTTGCCTTAGTTATTCACTGTTGAGGGAATAGTTGTTTCAAAATGTATTACTGTTCAGTATAGCCTTTTAAAATTTCTATTTGAAATACAAACAAAATCAAGAAAGTCAGCTTTAAATCTCTGTTTTCCTCAGTGAATATAGACCAGCTGTAGCCATCTATCTAATTTAACTTTCCCTCCTCACATTAATGGAGTGATTAAAAAACAAGTCATCCTTAAACTGGCATACAAAAATATATTCTTCAATATTCAGGAAAGTATGTTCTTATTTGGAAATTTTTATAATTGAAATTATTGATTAAATGTTCATCAAGTTTTTTTTATTCTAGAGCTTTGAAACAAAAATTCATGTAGTTTGAACATATTTTTTCAAAATAAAATGACAAAGAATTATGCAATAAATTCCTAAGTACTTGTCAGAAATATTTTGAAATAATAATCTAAATTCCTAGGTGTCCTGTAATTTGCTTTTCATATCTCAGGCAAATTTCCTATTTTGCAGTGCAAGAAACTTGTATTTTCAGTAGATTCAATATTATCCCTAAAACTGAAGATGGTATTGTTTACAACACAGAAAAAGTTCCTTTATCAGATGGGAAGAATAGATAAGACTGCGAAATCTGTTGGAGTTTCAGTCATGAATGTTGCAACTCAGCTGAGGAATTATTTTATCAATTACTGTGTACTGTACATCTGAAAAACAGATGAAATATAGTTGTCTGGATGAATCTGGGAGGAAAAAATACTCCTTCATCTCTGCTTACTAACTCTCAAGAGTTAGTGTTTCACTCTATGACTGTAATTGTAAATTCTGTTGAGCAGAAATTCCTATATGTCTTGATGATGCATATGAATTTCTGTTAGAGAACGGTAGTTAATTTTTTTCACATGTTAGGAACATTAAAGTTGCTTTGCCTTAAAATCCATGTTAAAAATCCCAATCTTATTAGGTCAAGGAGAGTTCTGGTTTTTTCCACTGCAGCCAAAATTTCAGTTTCTACTTTTCATTTAAATATCAGAACATCAAGGAATCCTCAAGTTTGTATCTGAGAACCGGCATTATGTAATTTATTCTGAGGTAAGGTGTTCTACTAATATTGGATATTGAATGGTCTGGTTTTTGTAAAGTACAAAGGATTGTAAGTATTTCTGTAAATCAGGCTGAAAGTGTGAGATTCTTTTATGCTCTAGTTCTGGATTCAGTACATACTCACTAATCTAAAATACCTTGCATGAGCCTGAGCCTGAGCCTAATTAATTCAATGATCTGCAAACTTCATGAGTTTTATCATGGCAACAGCAAGAGATGATGCTTCTTAAATTTATGTCCTCTAGAGTGCACTTAATAGGATCAGAGCAGTCACAGAGAAGAATACTTAGTTATGGAATTTGTTTCTACCAGTAATTGAATTATGATTCTTTCCGTTTGCAGACACTTGCAGTCAGATAAAGAATATTTTCTTATCGAGCATTAGATTTGTCCTGAAATGTGTACAAAGTGATCATACAAAGAAGAAGACCTCAAGGAGGAGGAACCGTAGTTTTACTGCTGCTGGGGCTTTGCACAAGGAAATTTATGTAAATATCTCCAGAAGAATTATGGGCATTTTGAAAGCACATGTAGAAATATAAATCACAAATACGAGTTCTTAGAGATAAAGTGAAAAACTCAGGGATCTTTGGGAGCTATCTTATGATTCAATCGGGTTTTTTGTTTCAGTCCTAATTAATTCTTAAGCTTTATTTCATAACAAGAAAGCAAGTTACCCTTTTTATTTATTTTTTATGTTAGCTGAAAAGGACTAGGACTGCATCTAAATTTTTAAAGTACCAATGAACCAAATATACTTTTTAATCTTAGAATATACTCACAAAAAGTGCAGATGGCACTACCAATAAATGACTGTCATGCACCAAGATCTTTTCTATGCAAATGACTAATGCATCACTACAATTCTGTCAGAGCAACAGAAAGAGGCTGCCAAAAAAAAATCATATCATAATCAGTGAGTGTTCCTCATTGTTCACTGTTTGTAGCACATATGGATTCTCTGAAATACAGAACACCTACCTAAAAGAAATACTCAAATCATTATGCATCATGAACTTTTGCATGTGTTTAGAATGTTTTAAGGAAACTATTTGGTCTACAATAAACAGACATATTTTCCCAGTGTCATTACAGCAATAGCTGTGTTAAAAAAAGGAACAAAAAACCCCAACTAAACTAAAAAAATAAACAGCATGTTAGAATCTGTGCTTTAATTTACAAAGCAGTAATCAGGACACAGTTTGAAACTGAGCTGTCTCAAGCCTTTCTCTTAGGCTCCTTGAAGTATGTCTATAGTGTGAAACGTAGGTATGTAATGCACATTTAAGGAACAGGAAGGGAGAAGGAGATAATTATTCTACCTATGAAACTTTTTATTGTATTCATTGTGGAGCACAGCTGACTTCTAACAGTCTGGTGTCCAGTGTGAGAAATCACTAGACCCCAATGTCTATACGGCGAGATATCATTTTGCATAAAAACTCTATGTTTAACATAAACTTATGAAATATCAAAAACTGCATATAGAGCAAACCAATCAAAAGGGAAATAAATTCAGAAAAAAACCCCTAGAATTTTTGAAAGGTGACAAAAATAAAATAAAAGATATAAAATCCAGTTCTATTGAATACCATCCACAAATTTGGAAGAGGCTTAAAGCAATGATCAAACAAAATTAGAGTATGTCTTGAACAATCCTTAAAAATGGAAATACGTGCTTAAATCAATTCTTACTACGAGTCCCTGTAGCACTGTGAGAAGAGCTTGACACTCTTTGTCTCAAACTGGCATAGTTTCGAAATAGATGGGTTTGACTGGGGAATAATCTCAGAAGCTCTTTCTCAACACTAAAAATCTATTGCAAAGATTATACTCCAGGAAACAATTTAGGAAAAAAACCAGTTGTTTTCTTTTTCCAAAAGCTGCGAGGATATGGGACTTAAGAGGGAAGCATCTACTGCTGTGAGAATTCACATGCTTCAATAAGTCAGAAGTTTACTGTATATTAGGCCTCCTCTGTAACAAAGGCCGTTTCCCCCTTAATCATGTTATAGTTTAAGTCATTGAGATTTTGCAGCCAAGCAGGTTTCCAAGATGGATGAGATTTTAAAGTTAGATTAGACCCCTACAATCGTTTCATCTGAAGTAACCTATTCGGATCATAGCATACTCTTCAAAAAGTTATCCCATCTTTATTAAAGGTTTGAAATTATAAGAAGTTTTTTCCTCCAGTTATATTGTCGTGTTCAGTGTGGAATTTATTTCTTGTCTGAATATGTCTAGTTCTTCATTTTTCATTCACTGCATTGTGTTGGAGTTTGTTCTGTTAGAATAACAAATAGGGGTGGTTTTTTTCATTTTATATATTCCTATACTCTCAACAAATCCCTTTTTAATCTGCTTTTTGATAAATAAACCAGATATAGTACTTTACATCCCGATGGAGAATGCTTCTGTATCTCAACCTTTTCTGCTGCATGAATTCTTCTCTTCAATAAATTTATAAAAAAATCCTGCAAACAGTGTTCCACTCGTGCCTTCATTATTGACGTGCAATGAAATTGTTTTCCTATTCATCTCACCTAATGTTACTCAATGTAAGGGTATGTACCTATTCTGAGCTGGTCAGGGTTCCCTCTGTAATTAAAGGAGAAGGAAAAGCAATTCTACAGTGTCAATCATGCTATTTTAAGAAGATGACTCACTCTCTGGAATATTTGTATCTCTCTCTTAACTATACAGGGAGAACAGACTGCTGGTTAGATTAGATTTCTATCTTTCAGTCATCTACAATAGCTGAAAAGATTCCCAAGTATATAGTGAGTTATTTCCATTACTTCACACAAGACTTGATTTGGTTAAATGAATTAAATCCTATAGGCAAAACAGATGGGAAAAAGACTGCTTTGAAATTCTTTTTGGGACTTCAGCTCTAACCAGTCTGCAGCTTCAGGACTAATGCAGTTGTGTATACTCCTAACAATTTGTATCTAGGAAGCTGGGGCACTTTACATGAGAACACACAGTGCAGGTAGAGCATTTTGTGAGCCTGTTTCTTCAAGGAGCTATGCAAAATGATTGTTCAAAAACTTCACAATACAGATTTATCTATAAATTTTTTCATAGCTTAGTTTGTCATCAGGAAAACAGAGATAATATTTTTCTTATTTGCTGCATTTGCTTGCTAAATATATTCTTTCACTTAGTTTGTAATCTGTTTTGAACTAGGGCCATGTCTCTGCTCTGTTTCTGTGGCACCTGAAGACTGTGGTCTGTAGATAACTCTACAATGCAAATAATTACTGTTTGTTACTCTAGATACTCCTTGACTATTCAGATTTTGACATCTGTTTTTTACAACATCTAGTGCAGCAGAACTCTGATCTCTTTTGGTATTTCCAAGATCTCTGTAATAAAAATAAAAATAGCATGAAGGAGGTGTCTTTAGAGGCTTAAAGATGTTTAAGTAACTGCATCAACAGTGCTGCTATGTGATCTGCTCAACCAGATTTGGTAATGGTGTTCCCCTTGACGTACAAGTGTGTGGGTATGTGTTTCTTTCTATGATTATAATTGTTTGGGTGCATGGATATCAGCTTCTTACAGTGCATTAGCAAAACAAATATCTAAATATGTTATGCTCTGACCGTGAGTTGCAAACACTTGCATTATCCATTTCCTACTTTATCAAATTTAAGTGGTAGACCTGTACCTCTACATTGTTAGTTTATACATATCAATCCAAATACTTTATTGTGGAATAGATTTTGGTCTTTGTGGAACAGAAATGAGAAAAACAAGTTTTGTTCTTTTAGTCCTGGAACCAGGTTTAATTGTCCAAGTTCTCAAGTAATCAAGGGTGGGATCAGAGTGGATCTGTAAGTATCCATGCATTGTGACAGACCAGAAGAAGAAAAAAATGTAAAAACAAAACATTCCTAGCATAACCAGTGCTGAATGCTTTAATTTCTTAAAAATTAATCTGGAAAAATTCCCAGATCATACATCTGTCATGCTAATTTACAGAGGCTGAAGTCTAAAGGAGAAGCACTGAAGAGGATCATTCTTCCTCTCCTTCCTCTGTTCAGCATGGTTACTCCCTCCCCCTCAAATGTTTCCTGGCTACCTGGCAAGTTTAAACATGAACACCTGTATTCTAGCTCAAATTTGCTGAATGCTGGTACATGCCAGTATTGGTTCATCTGTCCAACTTTTTTCTTATGGAGTGTCTAACATCACATGGAGTGATACTTGTAGTTGAATTCTGTGGCAGAGAAGGAACAGGAGACAACATACTTATTCCCTACCACCATCTTGGTTACTCATAAAGTTGCTGCTACAGTTTGGTTTATTTTTTCTCCTGTCAAAACGCAGTGGTGGTACTGTAAATGAGAAGTCATCCTCAGTCATCTTGAAATCACTGGGGTTTAGCTCTGATCTCATTTTCACAGGCTCTATGTAAATACAAGCTATTCTTGATTGCCTCCAGTTTCTGTGGCCAGAATCAGATACATAGCTATAGACGTATAGAGATATTCCTAGTTCACAGAAGCTGCTGGAAAGTTGTTTTTTGTTTTTTTTTTCTTTTCATCAATACCCAGCATGGCTAGTAACAATTTAGAATAAAAAGATCTATTCATTTTTCAGTTTGCAGACTTTTTGTTTTTAAACACAATTTTTTCTTTAGAAAAGCTGTGGTAGTTATTGAGGTAGATGTAATAAGTGTCACAATGCTACAAAAATGTTTTAACTTCTACTACAAAATATACTAATGTTCCATCTTAACACCAAATTAATTGCATTGCATTGACTGACACTTAAATCGGATTTTTCTGTCATTCTGTTGTCAGTCTAGTTCATCAGACACCGAGGTATCTGAAATGAGGATGTGTGAGAAGTTTAGAGGTTCAATAGTCAATTTAATCTTCTGATTTTAATCAGTCATAATCCAGTTCTTAAGAAGGCTTAAACCACTCAGAACAATTCTTCTTTTTCTTATATTATTACAATTTCTTATAATATTATGATAACACAAGTTGCAAAACTAATATGAGCCAAAGAAGTTTACTTCTTAAAGAATGAGTTGTGTTAAGACTCAGAGCTTCATATTTGACTGACTCAGTAGGTTTTGTAGCATTGTTTAGGTAATGCTAGAACTAAGGATATTTTTTTCTATTTAATTAAGTCACTTAGAAAATTATTTGTAAAGCACCTTTGGACAAATCTGGAGACATATCCAGTTCTGATGTCTCTAGTTCAAGAACTGCAGCTTTAAAGGGGACAAGTTGTCCTTTGTGGAATGATTTGAGAAAACAATATTACTTTCAAGTGTCTATGCTTCCTATATAAGCAATATGTACATATCTATAAATACATATATAAACCCCACACACTGAGTGCTGCCAACAGTCACTATGAATGAAATGCAGTGAGAACAAGCAAAGAAAGCCTGGTTGCTGTCTTATGGTTAACCATTTTGTTAAACCCTTTTTTCTTTAAATTCACAAATGTACACTTTCCCTTTCATGATGAATTCCCTTTAGTGGCATAAAATTAAAAGAATTTAGATATTTAATTCCAGAGCTGTATTTCTAAAATTCCTGTTCAAATGCCATGGAGTAAAGGAATTTGTGTTTCAGAGATGCCACAAGTCTAACCATACATTTCCTTTGTGCCTCCAGCTCTGTTTTATAAATTGGAGCCTACATCATATTTACTAAGATCAATAAGCTTGTTACTTCTTATGCATTTGTTCCGAGATATTTAAACCACTGGAACATAACTAAAGCTGAAATACTGGACTTGGAATCACACAAGTCTCAGTGGTGTTACTCTTTCACCAAATGGTTGTAGGCCCCACTACAGAAATGGAGCACCCAAGCACTTTACTTTCACCATATTTTTTGATCAATCATTCTGTTTTAAGAAACTGACATCTTAGTAAGTGTAATTAAATAAAAATTTACATCAGTGAAGGAATTTGCATTTGTATCAAAAGATTTTTGAGTCAGTCACTAGATTGAGAGCCATTTTAGATGTCATTTCAACATGGTCAACACTTCCGTTTATCTTTTACTTACTAAGAATTTCTAACTATAAAATAACAGTACTGAAGCTTTAGGGATGTACTTTAGCTGTTCTAAAAATGTTGGAAAAACCGTAGCACCAAAAATCTGCCGGCATTAAAAAAACATGCTCCAAACTGAGCCATTACTATTTTAATGCTGCTTTGTAGGTATTTTAATAGAATATGTAGCCATAGAAAAAACATACACAAATAATAATACAAAAGGCCCATGTTTTCATTACCACTAGAATGAGTGAACTGATGTTTGCAATGTTCTGCTTTGTATCTAACTTTACTTGGCAACAGAGGCAATATTTATAGTAAAGTCTATCACCGCTTATTAATGTTATACATTAGAGTATTTTGCTACTTCAAAAAATGATATGTTAAAATATGCCGAAACATTTTCAAATAAAACAAGAAAAAATGATCTAACAATTTATTAATTATATTTCATTGTTTGAATGGTAGAGTATGATGAACCATTGAATGAAGCAATGTAAATATATTGATTTCATCAATCTTAATTGTTGTAAGCATTTATAAAGGCTTAATGAAGCCTCAGGGGAACAATTTCCCATTTTGTTTATTTAAAAATTGTTTAAAAAATTATAAACCACAACTTTCAATTAATTTATATAAAAGCAGAGGACTAATCAATTTATTTGTGATATTCATGTTTTTGCATTCCTGATTATGAAATATCTTTCTGATTAGGAAATTTCTGTTTGATGCATTTTAAAAATTCTTGGAGATATAATGTTACTTGCCTTCTAATGTATAGTAAGAAAAATATTTTTTCCAAATATTGTTCATTGGATTTCAAGTATTGAGCTGACAACTTAATTTTCCTTGAAGGGAATACACAAACCAAAGTAATTGCATAGACGAATAATTTACTCAGGCCTAAAGATTTAAAACATAGTATATTTCCTCATAATCAACTGTAGAATTTTTTATCAAATGTGGAATTTAAGTGTGGAATAGTTATATACTAGCAGTGAATTTTCATAGGAAAAATGTTAAGGTTCAGTTCTGAGATGTCTTCTATATAGAAGTTGAAACAATTATATTTCAAGGAGCTATTTTTCCTATTTTTTTATTGGAGAATTGAGAGTTTTGCAGACATTAGCTGCACACAAAGTAGCTAACGGGTATTTCTACTGGACAATAACTGTAAAGTTCAGATATTCAAAATAAGCAAGGTTCATAAGTCCTGCAGATTGTAGTTCAGTTCATCATTTTCACTTGGAGGTCTGATTTGTATTCTCCATGGAATCCACTCAAGCTTGACAGGGAATAACCAACCTTGCAACCCAGCAGGATTTTCTTTTTCTTTTACAGGCTTCCTAAGTCTCCATTTTGCCACAAGGCCATTCAGGTCATTTGTGAAGATAAAAGTTTAGTTGTTGATGAAAGGGATGCAGGTTTTTGCAGCTGGAGTAGAGGTGGAAGAAACAGGCTTCCTAAGTCTCCATTTTGCCACAAGGCCATTCAGGTCATTTGTGAAGATAAAAGTTTAGTTGTTGATGAAAGGGATGCAGGTTTTTGCAGCTGGAGTAGAGGAAGAAACCGAAGAATGGTTAGCTGCATTGGAGGAAGTGCTTGGACAGATTGATATATTACAAGTGCTATGCAAAGATCTTCAATTTTAAAATGCTATCACTTAGTCTTACCATGGCAAACAGCTACGTGTAACTATTATTGTGAGGTTTCATATTATTTCTTCTTGTTTTCAAGATCAAATCTGCCCATTTTTCTCTCCCTTTTGAAAAGCTAACATTGTAAATTCTACATTCTATATCAAAGACTGGTAGCAGCATGCATACTGATAGAGAATAAAGATACTGTCCCTGGATAAACGGATCTCAGCCTTTCATAATTTCTTTACCTCTCAGCTTCTAATGTTGAGTAAAATTGAGATTGAAGAAAACTGAAGTGCATTATTCCCTTTTGTAGACATAGAAGAAGCTGACTTCTTACTTCATTACACTATAGACTCAGATGCCTATTTAGTTCGGTCTTCATCCAATGGTTTTTCTTTTTTTGATATGTTGGCAGCTAATTTATACCTAATTGAATAATCTTATTTAAATTATTTTCACATAAGAAATGGGGATCTTGGGGTATAGATTTTGTGACTATGCAGATAACAAAACAGTAATGTGAAAGTTGTTTGTGCCAGGTCTAGTTCTGCAAAGAGGGTCCACATGCTTATAAAGTCAGATTATCAATTGTTTTTATATTATTTGAATGCTGTATAAAAATTAGTTGATATTCAAAGTTCTCAGCCATGTGCTAAACTGCATCGTTCGCTGAGATGCTGAGTGTCCCCCTGTGTTTTACCCTAAAATGACATTTAAGAAAACTGAGATATTGCAACTCTCAAAAGGATTTAAAGAAATCTTTTGTTTTGGTCAAGAACCTAAGTGTAGACAGCACGTGTCAGAATGGAATGTCTCCTCTTTTGTACTTAGCTCTTTTTGCCTAGTAGTGAAAGCATGTTCATTTAGAGCTCAGACTCTTAGGAAACTCATACCAATTGCATGTCTGATAGGGTCCAGCGATTCTCCAAAAACATTTGAACAGGGATTGAGGATGGAAAATAATGAGAAATTTTTAAGAGTTACAGATTTCAGTGCAGCATTTTGCTTTGCAGATGACTAGTGAGTACTCTTCAACATTTGGTTTCAGTTGATTTAATTTTGATCCATATAGAGATCTTTTCATTCAAAAAATAAATAACAGTTGAATATCCTCAATCTCTCTAAACCAATTTTTAATGCGAAAAATTATTAAAGAAGTCCAGCTAATGCTTGGAAACTTAAATACCAAAGAAGTGCCTCTAGCTACCCTAACAATATCTCCCTGAACAGTTCAATTCTGTTTCCCATGAAAGGAGAACCCAATGAGTTGTCTATCTGCTTTTTAATGTTTTTTGTTTGTTTGTTTGATGACAGTTCTTCATGCCCCTTTCTGATTTCTATTATTATTTACACAGGTATATTTACATGTGTTTTCATTTCTGGTATCTCTGCACAGAAACTGAAGTAAAGCTAATGAGATGACTGAAGCCTACTGTCATTTTCCAAAGTAGATCAAAGTAGACCCATGGTATGTGCTTGGAAAAGTTTTACTGTGCTTATAATCCTGAAGGCCATATCTTCTTCCATCTAGGTAGAAACACCACCAAGCTACCATGTTTCTAACGATAGCAATTACTTACTCTGAGTCTCTTGGGTAAGCTTTTGGTCTGAGAGAGATGTACGTCCATACTCACCCTATTTAACATGAAGTTACATGATGTAGCAAACTAAAAACCTGAACTGTTTAACACTAAAGGGAGAGAGAAGTACCTCCAAGGCTGGTTCAGCTCTCCAAAAACTTCATTTCCCTAACTGCAAGACAATCACTGCAACCTGAAGTCAGACAAATTCAGATGTGAGATAAAGCACATATTTTAAATACTGGAACAGCTTGCCCAGGATAGCAGTGGTTTTTGCAATGCAGTGGATTATACAAAGCATTCTCATAAACGTGCTTGGATATTTTTCTTAGACTTTTAGTCCAAATACATTGATTTAGTAAAGTCAACTAGAATCTATGGTAAAGTTCAGAGAAGAGGACCATGGTGGTCCCTTTCTGCCTTATGTTTCCCTCTAAAAGGATCAAATGACTGGCTTTATTTATCACTCTGCCAAGTATTTTTTCACCTAGAAATTTTATTGGGGTGATACATTACTTAAATATCGCTGATGAAAAGCTTTGGGACTTGTTCCAGTCCCTATGAAACCATGCTAGAAATGCTCCATTTGACAATTATTTTCCATTGACATAATTTTTTCAAATCTGTCAGTTGGCCAGTTCGTTAATGTCTAACCAAATCTGGAGTCTCTTACCTTTATACAATTAGTGCTAACAATGAAACCTGACATCTCATCAAAAAATGAAATTACTTTTATCTGAAAAGACATATATTCTGTAGACTCATGCTGATTGGAATTATTGTATCTTAATTCTTTGACAACTGAATTTCCTATAATTTTTTTCACAAGTTTTCTTTTTATTAAAATGTTAGTGGTCTATTATAGTATGGGTTACTTCACTTATTCTTGCCACAGTGTTGTAATATTCCTACCCTTCCTGAATTTCCATATTGTGGAAGGTAAGCTTTAGTAAGATGTTCAGAAGATGGAAATATTTATATAGGCTGATAAACAAATATTACCCCTTGAATGTTTTTGCTTGTATGAATTTCTAGCACAGAAGATTAGAAATACTCCATCATTACTTTATGAAAAAATGTGTTAGCCATTTTGTTTCAAAAACACTAAAAATATTTATTTAAATACTTTCTGTGGTCATGCTATTTTGATCAGGAATATCTAGTAGTATGGTTACAGCATTACTCTAGTTTATTTTGTTACTAGTAGTCTTTTAACCCTCATATTGAGGGAAGACATGCTAGGCATTAAAATTTGCCATTTTACTTTCATATATTTCTATCTTAACTTTTCCTCCCAAGTCAGACTTCCTCATAATTTATCCCAGCTTTGTTGAATAAGCCTGCATACATATATATGTTATTAATTGAGACTGTTGTCTGTGGATGGTGCCTAATATAAAGTGACATTTTTAGAGACCTTTTTCTAATCCATCTGGACATCTGTGATTAAAACATTCCAGTCATGTAGACTGCCCACCAGCTCTTGGTAATCCCAATTTAACCAAATTCACTTTCTTTGGTGTCACCCTGATTCACAAGATAAGAATGCTTTATGAACATGTTTGACGGAGAATAAATTTTAATCATCTCCCAGAAAAAAATTGTAGTCCTGTATAAAGGGACTCAGTCCTTTCACGTATAATTTGATGTGAGACAGTTCATAAAACTTGTAGAGAACAGACAAATCTTTAGCAAACATCTCATCTGCAGAGTGTTTTTGAAAGTCTTGACAGAAATATTGTAACTACTGTCCATGCAACTGTATAAGTACAAAGAAAGATGTGATGACCATGAATTTTTTGAGTTGGATTGTATTTTTTCGGTGTGTCCGTTGTCAAAATCAACTGAAAGGTAATGCAGAGGAAGATACATCAATGCGTACAATTTTACTGAGATAAAATTTTCAAGACTGACTCCCTTGTTATTTTAATTGCCTGTATTTATTACAGTCTTAGTAGACTTTGCGCTATTCTTCTGTCACAAAACTTTTGAAATAGTCAATGTTACTGACAGTAATCAGCAAAATAAAGAATACTACCACTTTGTATTTAAAATCCCTTTGTTTATTCAGTAGCAAGAAGCACCTCAATTAACAGTGAAAAGTCTTAATCATTCCCCCTTTTTATGGAAAATGCATGTATATAGGTGATTTACATTGAAAATAGAGACAATTTAATGTGTTTAAGTTTGGTAATTTTCTCCTCTTACCATAGGCTGGAAATTACTATAGTAAGGTATAATTCCCCAGCTTTAGATTTCGACTTCTGGGGTTTGAATCTGATATGGTAGGGTATTTTGCACTTTCTGGTAAACAGTCTGTAGTTAGTACTTGTATGTTTCCCTCTTTTTTTGTTAATTAAGCTGAGTGCACTCTAACATAGCTTAGTATGCACAAATTACTTTTAAATAAATGAGACCATATTACTCTATGTGTAACAAGCATGGGTCTGACTTTTCATTGCTTTCATTTTAAATAATTCACTAGTTAAGGATAAAGTTTGTACAAAGTGCAACAAATGTAGCATTTTTTATACGCTCTATACAGATATAATAACTCCACAAGCAGCAAGGCAGGAAATAATCAGACCTGTTCATTTTTACTAGGCCTTTTATCTTTAAAAGAATTGAAACCAGGCTGACTTCCCAATTGATCACAATTCTTGGCACATTCAAGAATAAGTGCCTAAAGCAGAAAAAAGATGAATCTTTATAGAGAAGGCAGTGCTTAAGATATATAAGCAAATAAAGCACCCAGTACCACCACAGTTCATGTTCTGTTTTAAAGAAAACAGCACTGTGTTTATGTAAGGCTTCTTATCCTTTGGTCCAAAATGAGTTTCGTTAATGGGAAACATTAGGATACAAAGAGTTTACCCGTCTTGCTCACTGTTAGCAACCCAGCAAGGGTGGGTTTGCAGCTTGTATGCATGAGAAACATTGAAGACAGTAAGATATATTCTCAGCAGGACATTCCATCTTATGGAAATTATTTGTTTAAAAGCAATCAATCAGAAATATTTTTATGTATATCCACAAATTTTAATTTAATGCAATGTAAAGAAAAGAAATAATCATCTTGGAGTTTTTCTTCTGCATTTGAATGTAAACTGAATTAAAAGAATCGGAAACATACAATTTGTTTTGGCAACACGGCAGCAAGGCAATCCACACCATCCAGGTGAAACCTGTAGGAACTGGATACCCTTACTGATGAGTTTAGGATTGGATTTGATTTCAAATTGCTTTTAAGGAAATTGTTCCACCACTTCAGTAATCAGTTACATGTGATCTCAGAGTTTAATATTCTATCTTCTTACCTGCAAGAAGTAACTTCTGCTGTTGACCACATATTGATTCACAGAAATCTTTCTTGACAAGAGGAAACAAGATAAGAGAAGTAATTATTATTTCAGTATAGCAAAGAAACAGATTCAATATAACTCAGTTGGTAACCCCGTTGCTGTTTCTCCGAAACTCCACTGTTAAAGTGTTATGTTTGGGGGAAAAAATAGTTTACAGCTCTGTTGACTATGCTATTCTGTGTTTAATTATAACCCAGTGTAATTGTAATAATATTTACAATTAATATAGTAGAGATGTACTTTGAATTACAGAGAATGTCAAATTATATCTGCATCATGATAAGAAAAGCCTTACCTTAAGTAAATTTATTTCATAAGCTCAAATATAGGTATTGTTTGAAAAAGCTGGAACGATATATAATGTAGAAACAATATATTGGACAAGATTATAAAAAGAAATAACTGTACACAACTGTAAGATGTGAAAATAAGATAAGAAGAAGGTTGGTTGAGTACAAATTCAAATGCTAGTTTTAAGAATTTGATAAGGAAAATTATCACTTATTACTAAAGAACTGAGTTATCCAATTTAATTTGTTCTTCTCCACATTAGATAATTTGGCTTTCTTTTGTCATTTCTTACTTAAATGTTGTAAACTTAGAAGGCACTAAGCTAATATTCTTTATGTAATGTTACACATGCCATAAGACAATATTATTTTACCATGTCAAAGATGTTTGCAACATTTGGAGCACATCTATCATCAAAACTCAATTAAATAGTGCCTTTCTATCTTCAGCTAAAACAAACTGTTTACTTATATTTGCTCAGTGTTTACTTCACAAGAGGTAGAAGACCCAAATACAACAGTAAAATAGGTGTCTTGGGATATAGCACGGGTCAAAAAATTTAACCCAAGGAAGAAGGTCTAATCTTTTAGTTGCAAGAGAAGACTTTTTTTTTCCTTTGCCAAGTAAAAGGCAGCATTATAGTGTTATTCATACCTCACGTGGTGTCCTAACAATTCCTCTATTCAAGCTGAAAGGGCTATATTCCCTTTGTTGCAAAGTATTAAATTTGTCCCTTGAGATTAGTGTGTAGGCAGTTTTAAAGGATGAAACAGGATTAGATAAGGTTTCTTAGCAAGAAAGAGTTCTGAAACTGTGCTGCAAAAACCTCTTGTGTTACATGTGCTGGAAAAACATCCTTTGTTTTAACACTTTGAATCACAAGTTAAATTTATTAAATTATTAGTTGACAAAATGTTTCTTTACAGGTTTTTATGAAATAAAGTACAAAAGGGGGGAAATGACACTGGCTTTAATTGAATTTGATTTTTTTTATATGAAATTTCCCTGTCATTTCTAATTTGAAATATATTCCAAAAGGTTGATATCAAAATTATAATTCTACTTATTTTCTAAAATATTCAGTACATTTTTGCATTTCTTGCTGTGATTTAGAGAAAAAAAATATTATACCTTTGTAAATTATGAACTGAGCCAAACAATTTTAGTTTAAAAAGCATCAAGACCCAAATGACAAGGACAGTCCTAAAAAATTCAGTAGTTCCACTGTGCTCCACTCACTTGTATATAATTAATACTGTTGTGTATCACATGAAGACTTTCATTAATTTGATTACTGGATATTCAGTGAGAAAAGTGTAAGCATTTCTACTTCTTAAAAAAAATATCTACTTTCAAGGGGATTATAGCATATGTATATTAAAAAGTAGGACAGGTTAAATTGACTCTACTTTGTTCTTACCTAATGAATTGACAAGAAAAAGGCATTACTTTTTCTTTATCCCCCAAATTTTCCACAAGGCACATGGACTTTGATCTGATACTTCCTGAAATCCCTGTTCTTGATTAGCTTTTCTACAAGGAAGACTAGACAAATTCCCTTTGGTAGCTATCAATTGTCTTCCTCTGAGCCTCAAAAAAACCTGCTGAAGAGTAATAAAGTCCCACCTAAGAGTGAAGTACACCATACTTCAGGTATAATAACCTTGCTGGCTTATGACAGTAGTTATGTGACTGTGGAATCCTCATCTTTCCTGCTTCTCCCACTGTAAAGTCCCTTTCCGTTCATATAGTCTACTATGTTCATCCTGAATGCAATGTTTGCATTCAGAAAGGCTATGGAAAGAGTAAACACTTTTCTCAGTGTCACTGTAGAGTTCACTTGAAGAATAGACTGTAAGATGCAGAGTGATTCATATTTCCTCTGTGTCAGAATATCTCTTACCCTCAGGCATGAACTGGAGTACATCATCCCTGAATCTGAATGCTCGGCATTATCAAATTAATTTTTATAGCTTCATGGGTATAATTGCTCAAAAAGTGTTAATACGTATAGGATCTCAAAGAGCTATTCTGGCATTGTGATATGACTATTTAATCTGTTCCTTTTCCCCTTTTAAATTATAATTAAAAAAAATAACTTCAGCAGACTGACGTATAATTAACAACAATATCACCTGCAGTTAGAAGTTTTTCTGCACCTACATGAGATGGTGTACTGCAACCAACTCTAAGTCTGCTGTTAAAATATATTCTTCACAATATGTATCAAATAAAAGTTAAACTATAAATATTAATGAAGATTGGAGAGGAAAAGAGAAGATGTTCTGTTCCTTAGTTCCATGTATTCAAAAAAATCAGCACGCTTTAAAACAAGTTGGATGACTTGCCCCTTTTTCCTTTAAGTTAGATACAGCAAGATGTGACTCCTTCCCACACAAGGCTAGTGGATAATAAAAATGTACATCATTAATGAAGTTAAGTGGCAGTAGGTTTGTAATTTTCAAGGCACAGATAGAAATGGTATGCTGTTATAATTCATGGACCGTTATAATAGATATATTACCTTAATGTAATGCTCTGAAATGACTATCTTCATTTTCTATAGCTGGAAGAAACCTCACTTTAAAAAAAAAAAAAGTCACGTAAGAATGTTTCCAAGTATATACCTCTGGAACTTTTCTCTGCCTGTCACTGAGATGGTATAACATCATTCAAAGGGAATATCCAATGTGCTCAAAAGCATTGTATGGCCATATGCTAAAGTATAGAGGAATGGGATCTTATTGAACTGATATCATATACTTTAGCATTATAGTGTCTATGTATTTTGACTGACCACTGCAGCCAGATCCAAGTCAGATTTCTGAGCCTATGTGCAGCCTCATCTAGCTTTGTGGAGATTTAGAAATATGGCCTAGAAGATATGAGGTTTATCATGCTTTTCCAGAGAGTATTTCCTCAGAACATTTTGCCAAAAAGTGATAAAGCCTTTAATGGTGGCAGGAATTGTGGGATAAGCAGAGCTATGTTGAAGACTCAGGCCCAAACTCACATGGTCTGCATCATTTGTATTAACATGATCAGTAAATATATTCCTCTGGCACTGGCGGTGTGTTGATTTCAAGGTGAATCGGTCCCTCAGACTAATTCCTTCTCTGTCGTCTGGGACTTTTAATTATAGCCACAAGAGTGTTTTTTGATGCCTCATCTCAGATGTCCAAAATGAGGCAGGAAATGGTATGTCAATAAGAAAAAAGGCCCCAAATACACTCCTCTTCCCATTGCAAATGCTTATAGAACAAAACAAAATTAGTTGATATTCACTCTATAAATGTCTGTGCTACTGTCATACAGAGCAGTATGTGAACAAAATAATAAAAGATGATCTGTCAACAAGCTGCTCTCTTAAGTTGGTAATTATTTTGAATGACATCGTATCACATCTAAAATAAATTTAAACAGTATCAGCAAAGTACAAATACAACAATATCACACAGCTAAGATTAACAGCAATAGCTCTCATTCTAGTCAATACTTTTTGTAATATTTAGTTATTGTTTGGAAGAAAACCACTACCACCCAACAGTTTTCACATTAAATATAGACAAATAGTTTAAATTAAACATATGATATTCCATCATTTTACACAGGAAGTCATATTTATATATTTAGGCATTTAATTTCTTGAATTACAGGACACAATGGAAGTAAAGATATTCCTATATTTTCAAGTTCTCTTTTGATTGGTAAGGGACAGTGGAGGCCCATCTGTTTTGCAGCAAAGAAAGCCCCAAACCATCTGTGTAGAACCACATGCCAGCTAAAACACAGAGATATGCACAGTTTTTTGTTATGAAAAATTTTGCAGTATTTTTTTCCTGTATTAGTGTGAATAAATTAGCAACAACTAAATTAAAGAAATCTTCTGAGAACATATTAACTTTCTAGTGCACACTGGAAAATGTATCCATTTTGAAGTCATGAAACATTCATTGGCAGAATTTGTTCTTCCTATTTTCTTTTTTTTAATTATTAAGACAGAGAAATCTTTATGTGTTTAATATAAGCATTTTTACTAGAATGGTAATCAAAGTTAATTTACCAGAATTTTAGTATTTGTTTTAATAATTCATTTTTATTATTTTAAATGATTAAATAATAATTTCATAATTACAACCATGCTTCTGTATTGGCCTAGTAATAACATTTAAAAACTTGGGTCCATATGTTTCCTTTCTATCTTAAAAAAAAAAAAAAAGCCAGAAGAGGGGAAATTTACCTATAAATAACTACAGCTTTGGCTAACCTGCAGATTTACATCATTATCATTTAAATGAGTTTAAGAAGAAAAACTGTATGTGGAGAAGAGTTTCTGAAATAAATACACAGTGACAGTTGTGCAGATTTCTGTCCCTCTCTTGCCCTCACATAGGCACTGTGTCTGTGTCAAGCAGAGGTACCACTGTGAGCTCTGTTGACAGCTCATTAATGTTCAATACTTTCTTGAGATTAGAGCAATTTTAGCCAAGTGGGTATCAGTGGTCACGAAAACTTCTGAAAATCCTTGAAATAACTGAAAAAAACCCAAGCAAAATGCACAAACAAACAGCCGTGTGTAGTTTCTTGGTATTTAAATGGCAGTACACTGACAAAGTAGCCAGTTCTCAACTGCTTTTACAGCCTAAATAAGATATTTAAAAAATATAATAATTAAATAATGATTTTGCAAAATGATTGAGTTTCTTCTGTATAAACGTTCACTTACCAGTTCTGAACACTGGGGAACTAAAAGATAGTCCCTGGATTTCATCCAGAACATCTTTCAGCTAAAGACATTTGAGCTATTCTAGACTAGAACACACAATTCGATCAGTACAAAGCTTTCATAAGCATGTTTTGGAGGAAGATACATGATGAAAGAGCAGACATTTTCTAAGTTAAAAAGGCCACCACATCATTTAGCTTGGATACTCAATGACAAGCCAGATGTCAGAATCTCTTAGATTTTATTAAAATGTTAAAATACTCACTTGGATTTAAACTTCTGACATGGACACTATGAGGATGGTACAAGGACAAGGAAAAGGCCCAACAGTTAATGTTTTCCATCTTTCTAGAAACCCTGTTTGATTCTTTTTTTTTTAAATTCCGATTTTACCATGGGCTAGTTAAGATTAGCTTTGCACAAAGAAACTACTCATTCAGAAGTCATCTCTGAATTTGATTTACAACCGGAATAAGATATTTTCTCTGCACGTGTGGTTTAGAACACTCCTATGCAAGCAAGACACCTTTTCCAGTAATATAAAGTCTATTATTTATGGTTTTCACGGTTATTATTTTAGAACGCTAGTTCCTTTTAGCAGACAAACATTTTTCCTCCATGTTTGGAGAAAGGGATGCTGTCAATATTTATCTTTTTGTCTTAGAATAATGATGCCTCAATCCTGATTCTGGAACTTCTTGTTTTACTCTAGCAACTATTACATTACCTAATCATAATAATGGATTCTGTATACTATTACTACATTTTCTAAAAAAAGATAAATAATTGCTAATATAGAAAACTAAGAAACAACAACCCTTCTCTAGTAGAAAACGCTGTGATATGGAATTTGTTCTGATGTATCTGGGGGTAACTCCTCAAAAATATAAGGTCCAGAATACTTGGTTGGATACTTAAGTGGAGAAATTAATCATTTAACAGAATCAAAAGGATTTATCGTCTTATAGGCCATAGCTTTGTGTAACCACAATTAGATGATTACAAATACTGTGGCTACCTTTGCCATTTGCACCATGTACAATTTGGTAAGCAGCACTTAGCAAACACACACAGTTTTGTGTTTGATAGCTGGTATTCATTCCCAAGCTCTATCCAAGATTTCAGCTTTAAATAGATTCATGCACTGATTGCTTAATGGTCTACTTGCAGATCATTTAACTTTTACACAATATTAGCACATTATTTCTACTATGATTACTGGCACAAGGTTTGGATTTGTCATGTAGTGGTATACAGATTTGTATTTCAATACAACATGCAGCCCTGTAGATTTAAACGGTACTGAACTAGATGTTTTACTAAATTTGTCTATTCCATTAATTTAGAACTCAAGAATCCTATTGTAATGTTTGTTTCTTCAACGTAAAGAAGCATTCAGATTAATAAAAGTAGCAAGATTATTCTGCACAACAACAAATCTCAACAAAAAGAAAACAATCGTCAAACCTCCAGTCCATCAGCATAAAGATGTTTAAATAACAACAGAAAGATTATGATTGGAATTTTAATACTTTATTTGTAATAATTTTTCTAGACTGGCCTGTGAAATCTCATCCCAGGATATATTACCTTCACATGGAACATGTCCATGAATTTTTTTATGTATTTATGTTGTAGTGTTGCAAACAGTATCAGATACTGATTTAATTGACTTTCATGCTAGATGGCATAGACTCTTAATATTGCTTTAGGTTTCAAGTAATCATTTTGTGTTGCTGCAAAGTAAAGGAAATATAAACACAAATAATGGTAGCTATGAGCATACATCTAGGACAAAGGTAGACAAAATGTATAACCTTTGCCACCAGTGACTCCTACTACTCTACTCCAAGTGAATTGTCTATAGATTAAAAGACTGCTGAATGAACCTCAATATTTGCAGTTCTTCATAAGGACAAATGGGACTAATTCTAACATGATAAACTAAACTGAACGGATTTCAGAAAAGTAATTTCTTTCAACCAAGACACAGCATTATCTTCATGTCTAACACTTTTCATTATACTATACAAGATAACTTTGTGATCCTATAATTATTTTTACATTCATTATTTTAGAGTGTGTAGAATTTCCCCCCTCTTGCTAAATAATGAATGACCTGTTTTGAACTACACAAGAGTTTTGAAAGGAAAAACTATTCACACATGAAGGAGTTTGGAAAAGCTGTGATTTTCTGCTTGACTTAAAATCAGTTTATGATTCAGTTATAAGAAGGTTAATCAATCTGAGCTGAAATGGAAAGAATATACATAGAAATGCAAAAAGAGATTGTTATTGTTTCAGAATTATATCTTTATATGCATACAAAGCAATGAGATATTTTCTGTTTGTTCCTATCATGAAACCTCTAATAATTTTATATTTGCCATCTTTGGTTTCTCATAACTGAGGAACACTGCTTTTGAATAAGACCCTATTTTGCAATATGGCAGTTCCTGAGACATTCTTACACAAGAGTACATTAATTAAATCAGGAATCCATCTTGTTCTTGACAATATTTCTTTAAAAGCAAATGTATATAAAGGATTTTAATGCAATAGCAATTAGCAAGCTTGATATAAGAAATAATAATCCAAAGCAGACAAAAACATTTCTCTTTCAAAAAGGAAACTTATTTCAAATTTCAGCTTCCATTAAGGTTAGTTCTCCTGTATAAAGGAAATATAATTAGATTCTTTTTAAAGGAAGAATATAATGTCATTCCTTCAAAAAAAAAATTATTTTCTCAGTAGTTCTTTACAAAACACAGAAGTCTAATGAGATATTTACCTGTATTAGTCAAGACTATACCCACATACCCACAGTGTATGTGCTTGTTAAAGTCTTCCAGTCATTCTAGGCTTAGGGAAATAGTGTCCAAATGTACCATATTTAGCTTCTATCTCAAATTCTCCCGAGCTGTCAATTTAGGTGTTAAAGAGACCATTTGTAAAGCTTGGCTGGGAATTGCCATTATTGACTGGAATGTGTGTTTATCATTACATTCAATGATGAAAGTGGAACATGTAGCATATGAATAAATGTCAGCAGATGTTTCTTTTAAATGGCCTGATTTCAACCTCCTGTTGTTTGTCTTGAATACAAATATTAAAAAAGAGAAAAAGGCAGAATTTTTTTATGACATAAGTGCAAGGGTAGTTATATTAAAAAACAACAAAAATAATTATGAAAGTCACAGAAGAATGAGGAAAGTATAATTAATAAGAATTATGTTGACGATCTCATGCTACTATCTGGTTTGATATTAAAAAAAATACAAGAACAGCAATTTACTGTGGGCTATACCACTCCATAGTCACTCCATAAGAAGTAAGGAAGACTCACAGTGTGTATTCTCAGGAGCATATTACAAGAAGTTCAATATTTTTTAAAATTTTGTAGCATTGTTAAAAAACTTGCTTAAACTCAAAGCACCAAGAAAAAGGGGGTCACACAAAAAAAGAGGTCTCTACTTACATTATTCTTCTTTGCAAAAGTGAATATTCCCTTTAAAAATACTAATAATTATTTAAGCCCTTGAAATAGTCTCAACAGTTCCACCAGGTGATGCTTACCACTGCAAAATTAAAACTTGAATGTGTAAACATTTCTGCAGTGCATGGAAATGCTAATAAGGGATTTACACAAACCTCCTCTTTTTCTCCCTTCCTTTTTTTCTTTTTACCAATAAGTTAGATTAGTTTAAAAAACAATGTACAACTGTCTGCTACCAGAACCATATTCTGCTGCTCCGCCTCACATGGTGGTGTCCCATTGAGCTCCATGGGACTACCCTGAGAGTAAAATAATGCTCAGTGTGAGCAGTGAAGGCAGAATCTGGCAGGAATTAGCATGCAGCACTGTAAACTCAGCAGTATTCCAACTAAATCAATAAAGTGAACAGAGACAAAATTAAATCAGCTTTGTGTTTACTGGAATGTGTTGCATTTTGTATCTATCTAAATGACAATATGCTATCGAGGTGTTAAATATCTGAGGCTCTCTGTCTTTACCAAGAGATGTAGGCACTCAATGCCATTGCAAATTTCATTTTTAGTAGACAGAATAGCTTTACCATAATTATAGTCCATATTCAGATGTTATCAGAAATCTACTGGTAACAGAGGGGATTTAGAAAAAAAAGCCACCTTCTTTTGTTGAAAGGCATTGTTTCAATATACTCTTATTAAAGAAAAGATTTCATACCTTAAGGTCTAAAATACTAAATATATCGTGCATTTCTGTAAGACTATATCTAAGGATTGTAATGGATGCGTATTTTGTAATTAATTGCTGAGGATTACCTCCAAATCCAATCTGGAAATATGTGTTTACTAAAAGTTTCAGAAAATCTCATGTGAACTTTGAATTAAGATAAGAAGACTGGGGTATCCCCCTTGCTATGAATTCTTCTCGGCTGACCTTGGTTATGTCCTAATTACAGCAAGTGGAAAAGATCATCCCATATCACCTGGACAAGATAATGTTTTTTACAAATGTAACTGTATTTTTAGCTAACTGATAACAGATGGATAATATATGTCTTTAGTAGTGGATAGCGTACAACCTGATTCTCAATATCTTCACAGTTCAAGGATATGTCCTTTACCAGTTTGTCTGGTAATAGCAATATTGGCCAGTTGCTTA
Source organism: Calidris pugnax (assembly GCF_001431845.1). Taxonomy (NCBI): domain Eukaryota; kingdom Metazoa; phylum Chordata; class Aves; order Charadriiformes; family Scolopacidae; genus Calidris; species Calidris pugnax. The sequence continues at coordinate 10,349,400 of NW_015090839.1, read as the reverse complement.
TTGGATCTGGTAAAAGTAATTTTGGCCAGCTGCGTATTGGAATTAAGGGAAAATTATTCTACATTACTTTTCTTTTTGCTAAGAAGTTTTAAATATATGTTCTTATAAATATGCAATATCACAGGAGGGAAGTCCAATTTACAAAAGAAAGACGATATAAGAAATAATAGTTTTTAGGGCTATGATTATTAAAAAATAATCTATAAACTGGTGAAATCTTATTTGATATGAGTAAGGAATTATTAAGTGCTACAAAATATGAGTGAGCTGCTCTACCTTCACTCTCATTTTAGTGCAATACACCCAAATGGTGAAGTACTCAGAACTCACCTTAGGAAATCTATTTATTTACCTGAAACAGTGGACCCAAACCCACAAGATTACAGCATATGTTCAACTTCCATCCTTTGCCACTGGTGGTGATGAGCTGAGAGCTAAGCAAGTATTTGTACAAATAGAGTAATAGTCGAACATGGTACAGAGATACCTGAGTAAATATAAAATATAGTAACAAATTTTAAGTAAAAATATATATTTGATAACAGCTAAGACATTGAATAAAATTGTTGCCTAACTTCAAGTAACAAGTGAGAAAGCACAACAAGAATTGTAATTTAATTATTTTGGTCTCCATCCTGGCATTTAATAAGCAGATCAATAATGTTATCTCTATAATTGCATTCCAAGAACACCATGTTAGTTGTTTTTGCACTTCATACACTACAGAATTTCCTCTTTAAGATGTTTTCAGAATGTTTACAGTCATTTCTGTTCTTAGGCCTGGATTCATCAAAACACTGAGCTTATACTTAGCATTATTTCCACAGCATGAGTAGTATATTTATATGTATGTCTAAATGTTTTCTGGAATAGAGTTGGTTATAAACATGCAAAATGATTTGATGAATTTGAAACAAAAACTAAAAACCCAATATAAATTGACAAAATATGCTGTTTCTTTTGGAGTATCCTCAAATAAGAATATCTTCATATGATTTACAGTCATGATATAAAAATATATGGATTAGGATATGCTCTCTCTGTTTAGAAAATATTTAATTTAGTATTATCTACAGTATTAAATGTAGACTTTTTTCCAGGTTTACCCTTCAAAAATCTATAGGCAGTGCTGCCATTCAAAAATCAGAAAGCAAGGGAGAAATCTAAGAAGGAGGCTGCATTTTCCCTATTTGCTTAGATCTTGGCACATTCCCTCTTCAATTGCTCCTCACCCTTCAGATAAGCTTGAAACCAAACTTCAACCTTTCAGCACTATACACACTTCACACATTCCTTCACTTCAGCAGTTAACTGAAGTTAACTCTTACCTCCTTGAACCAAACCAAAACATATACACAAACATCCTTCCGTGTTCTCACTCCTAAAGAAACAATAACTGTAGGTCAAGGTCACTTCAGAAGGACTTAAATGTCTCTTAATTTTCCCTCCCGTAAATTATTTCATTTCCTCTTCTGCCACAGATGTTTTGGAAATACTCATGTGCTTCCTCCTCCCTTCCCCTGGTAGTACTTTAAACTGATAAATATAATTTTGAAGAATTTGGAGGGTTTTTTCATCAAATGTTGGAAGTGACAGAGAGTGTCTTGTGGAGTTGCAGAATCTGTGAACAATTGTCTGACATGATGTGGTGTGAGAATATACAGAATAAAGTACTGCCTTTACAGGACACTTCCTTGTTTGCACTGATTAGGTGCACTAGTTTTTCATTTGAGCAGCCTTAGATATAAACCAAGAAAGTTTTTGGATGTTGGGTTGAATATTAATTAACAGCTTGTTATTTGGAACAGTTCCAAGAAATCTCCTTCTTCTGTTACCCTGCCTCTGGTTTATTGAAAGGGCACTAGCAGCAGAATATAGCCCCCGTTAAATCTGCTGATTTTCCCATTTCTTCTCACAAATTACTCCTAGATGGTGTTTAGCATCCTGACTCTTAATTTTCTAGTCCAACAACAAGTTTTTAAATGCATTATGGTGGAAACTGTACACAACACAAGTTTTATCCATAAAAATTGCTTGAGATTTATAACTTTTGATCTTTGTCCAAATCCTCTTGTACCTCAGCCTTGTGCAATATTTTCCCAAAGAGTAACATTTTCTATTCTAAGTATGTACAATTATATACTTTAAAAAAAAAAAGTGTCTGATATATTGCTTTTTTAATAGTCCGTATACATATTGTTCTTCTTGTTCTTGGTTTCTGTTTAAAACTGTGGTAGCTTTAAATAGTTACAGCAGAGTTAATGTAAAAAGTCAAAAGTAAAAGATGAGGAGGTTTGTTCCTTTTTCTTGTTCACAAATACCAGCTTGTGGCTGATAACAATTGCAGCTGTAATGCCTATGATTCTCCTGCTGAGTCTCCCAATCTGTAATAAATTAGCTGGAAGTCCCAAGAAATAAGCAAAAGTCCCCTTTATTCCTACCGGATGCCTATTCTTTAGGGCTGAGGTATAATCTAGAACTAGAAAATATCCTCTGAAATTCTGGGGAAGATTGCAAAGAGTGGCTATTGTATGATATTAAGAAACAGAGCTTAGAGTCTGGGGCTAGGCTCCCTAGAAACCCACAGCCCTATGACTAAAGTCCTTTCCTAAAGCAACAGAGCCATGGATGACAACCCATTTCCCAATTAAATGTTCTAATAATTTTATTTGTACAGAAAAGACAGGTGACATTTCTTCCCTTTACACACAGACTTTAAAAACATTGAACTCCCTCAGGAACCTGCCTCAGGAGACATCGCTGTAGTTAGAGGTCACCCAAACAAGTGGAAGCAGACGACTTGCAGTGAGGTGCCTACACAGCAAAGGGGCTTGGTTTTCTTTGCATGTCATTTCTCATTCTGCTTAACATTCCTTGTGGACTGCCTCCAGGCAGCTCCATGATCAGTGAGTGGGAAGCACCAAAGACATATTAAGCAAGGAGTTTAATTCTTATCCTTACATATGTTAGGTAAGTGAAGTGGACCAAAGGAACGAAGGTCTAGATAAAACAGAACCAGGGATATAACTCTCCAGCCTCTCTGCAACAGGCAGAACTGAAGCATATCTTAAACTACTTTTGTGCAAGTCTGGTCTGGCAAGTGTGGCTTGGTGCGAGTCAGCATGCTTCTTCTGCTCCTGCGTATAATTAGCTATATTTTCTATTGTACCAAGCCACATATTTGTCAATCTCATTCTTTAACTGAATACATAAACATATTATTCATGGTACTTCTCAAAGTAAAAATGTGATTACCATATACCAACTTTGCAGGAATTTTTACGCTACTATGGATTTACAATCATTTCCTTGATTTGGTTGACTTGAAATTGTAACTTTTCGTCTGTGTGCTTTTAAAACTTCTCCTCATATTCGAGTGTTTTAATCTCTCTTGCAAGATACATGACTTGCAAGATTCTTTTATTCCATTGCTCCTGTTTCTTCTTTTAATATGCATATTTTACTCCCCTTGACACTGGACTGGTACTGAAGAAACAATAGACACCTTAATCCTGCTTGGCAAGATTTCCCCTTTAAGCTTTAGTCCCAGCCAGGCATGTGTAGTGTTTGTTGACCTTTTGCACCAGGCCAATCAGTCCATTGTGGTCTAAAGTAAGATTTCCTATTCTTGGCAGGCAGCAAGGCAGAGTTTGATGACGAAGTCTTTGAAGTATAGCATCTGAAGCCCCAAGTATAAAAGCTGCTTGAGCAGCCATGCCAGTAGCAAAGGTTGCTACAACATTTTTCTCATTGTGGTGTAATTACAAATACTTTGAAAAATTCTGAATGTTTATAAAGTTCTGTTCTAGAGAATGATTAATGAATAAGTCTCCAACTGTAATTGTGTATTGCCGTTAGATCTGATTCTCTACATTTTGAATTCAGCAGTAAAATGTCAATAACTTTGATAGGACCGAGATCAAACCCAATGCCACCTTTGTGTCAATATGTGAAGAACAAACTCTTCTTAGAAGTGAATTTAACACCTCAAAGAACCTTAGTAGGAAGAGATCTGGAGTGCTTAAATGCTGTTAATGTTAATAAGGCTTGCCACAGATCTCAGTAGTTTAGGGGACAAAAAGGAATAGCTCTTTGTTAGGTCTTTTTCAAATTTTCTAATATAAACGCTCATCTGCTTCTAGTTGAGGGAAGGTGAAATGATATTTGAAATTTCAGTATAAAATATTATATAAATTATAAAAATTGTTCAGAAAAATCACTGTCTTTATAAATTAAAAGACCAGAGAGAGAAACGTAAAATACAAATTTAAATCACCTCATTGCCTGAAAGAATCTAATAGTTGTCATAGTTTGTTCATGCACCTTAAGTACTGACGTTAGTTATGACCAGTTATTTAAAATATTTTTAGAAAAAAATAATGGCGTACTACCAAGCTTAAAAACATGAAGCACTATTAGCCACAGATATGATCAACAAAACTAAAATTGCAAAGCTAAAAAATAGAGGTGCATGCCCATTTCAATATAAATTTAATTGGTGTACAAAAATCTTCTAATATCCATTTTAAGGATAAATTATCTGGTCTAAATAGACAGCTTGCAATGTAAGAACTGGGAACAAACCAGTTTTGGTTTTGCTGTACTCTAATTTGCAGCATCTAAGTGTGGAATAAGAATCTCTAATAGTATTACAGTGTGGTTTTGTAACAGCAACCTTTCATTTCCCATTTTCCTTTCTCCTTTTCCCCTCGCCCAAGTCTATCTGCCTTCAATGATGAGTTTACAGTCTAAAACTCTACTACTTCCAATAAAGTATTATAATATGCACGCTTCTTGCTCTTTGATCATTTGGTTTATCTCCATGATCTAAAAGGGATGCCTACCAGTAGTTTCAGCTATGCTGCATAAGGGAGGAACTATTCATAAGAGGAGAGACTAAAAAAAAGTCAATTAAGTACAGAACCCTGTTCTCATGCTTATAACATGACAACATTGAGAAGGATATTGGTTGAGTGATAAGCGTCTCATGGTCTCTTCCCCTTTCGTAAGGAGCTCTGAGTGCTCTGTTCTAATTACAAAATATACTCTTGCCAAGGTCACAGATGAGAAAAATGATACTCAGCTTCCCCATGAGCTTGTTCAGTGCCTTATTTGAATAATGAGATGTTAGAGTTTTCAGTTAGGTTTCCACCCCATGCATTAAGGGAAGAAATTCTATTTTTCATAGAATAAAGTTTATGAGCTTGCACAAAATGGATGCAATATATGCTATAGTATTCAGCGCTATGGTACTTTATGCTTGTAAATGTTCTGTTCCATGTGCTTTGTGCACATATCACACACAGACCATATGGCACTACCTTGACTCTCCGTCCACACTGTACCTTGGATGCCCATCTGCCTGTAAAGGGAGGGCTCTTTACTTGATACTCCTTACATTAAGTCACAATCACAGAATAAATGAATGCTCATCTTTCTTGAACATCCGCACATGGCTTTTAAATTACATCACACTCTAAGATGTTTGGTGAATTAAAAGGAATGGCCAGGTAAACACAAACTGAAAAATTCAGACAGGTTTATTAATTTATTTGATCACTACACTAGTTCTTATGGGCTTTTTACTTGAAATGGAATTTTTCCCTCTCCTCTTCTTATCTTTATTTCATTATTTGGTATTCTTTTGTTTTATTTATTTTTTAAAATCAGAACTTGTCATTCCTGCTACTTTATTTCTACTGTTTCTCTTAGGAAACTGTTTTGACTGTTCTTCATAGTCATTACTTTTCATTTCCTATCTCACTTTCCTAGAACCATTGGAAATGGATTGCTCTGTTCAATAAAAGCAGTTGGCTGAGGACCATAATTAGAAAACTGCAACAGTGCAGCCAACTTTAATGCATTTCTAAACATGTAGGATCCACTGCAATATGTAGGACCTAATGCAACAAGAAAGGGACTTTTTTCTGCATAGGCCAAGATCATATAAAAGGATGTACTGCTTTGGGCTTGTAATTAACTGTATCACACAACACAATGCAGAATGAAAGCATTTGACCTTTGTGATATAAATGGCAATATGTGAGTTTGTGTTCCACAACAAAGCTAACAGGGTCTGAAGATCTACCACAAGTAAAATATGCTTTTCCAACATCTTATATGAAAATTTTAAAATTAAATATGATACCTGCAAAGTTACTCAGCCATGCTCAACTGTGGGATAATGTATAATGGCATAATGTTAGAGATTATTTTAACATCTTATTTCTACAAACAATCATGAAAAGCTTACCATATTACAACAGATGAGTGGCACACTCAGGCTCATTTTTGATGGACAGGAGGACTGGAGAGAGGAAAAAGGAAGTGGAGTTAAACACAGTCTTTCCATAAATTCATATAGAATACAATTTTCTGGTATTCTGCAAATCGGTATTTTCCTATAAAGTTTCCATGTTTATGCCTATAAAGATATGTTTTTCATACAATAACACATTTTGTAATAATAATGAGATCCTCTGATCATTTTCCTCCTTATTATTGGATAGCACTTCCAGCACTGTGCAAGCACAGTTGGCTACCCAGGGACCCTGATGCCAAGTTGCGGAGGATATTCTTGTAGCAGTGACAAATAGCTTGCCTGTGGGCTGTGCAGAGTGTTGTTCTGGCAGCAATGAAGTTGTCTATGTGTCTGTCACTTGGTTAGGCTACAGAAAGTCTAGGTGGTTTGATTTTTTTTTTTCCGCCTTTGGAGAACTTTGTTTTAAACTTGCATGTGTTTCTGGTGAATTAGTTCATTTGACAGCAAGGTTCTTAGCAGACCCCTTACAAGTGTTACATGTGAGTACCTATATGATGAAAGAGAGAAAAAATCTTCACAGTGCCATACTTGTTTTCCATACAAACCTACATGCTGCCATTACAGCCACCCACATATCGTTTGACAACTCGCTTACGCATCAAGAATCTTAATGAATCAGGACTAAACAACACTGTCCCTGTATAAAGCCACATATTTTAAATGTTATTCTGACTTTAAGCCTTTCCGGTGAAAAATTTGGGTAGACTGTGTGATCTGTAAACAAGAATTCAGGGACAGGTTCTGTTTTACTGCTCATATTTCTCATATTGACAACATTCTATGTTACTGATTTCATTTTAAAAATACAGCTAGTAAAGTCTGCTGATTACAAAAAACCCAACAACTCTCAGTAGATAAATTAGCTTGTAGACATATACAGGCAATTCCTACAGTCTTTTGACTACCTAAGAAAGTATATAATTTAAAGCTTCTAGATAATTTATGGGTAAAATACAAGCTAGCTGAAACTGCTGGCTAAAAAGTAAATACTCCTCCTATTTTACTTCTGAGTTTATAAATAAGGGGAAACATGAAATTTAAATACAAACCAAAATAAAAAATATATGAGTTATTGTGTTTTAAAACAGGAAAAAAAAGCATAAGTATTTGTATAAAGATGCAGGAATAATTTGAAGTTCTTTGGAATGATAACAGATCTACTATATAAAAGTTCTGCTGAATGATGTAAGTCTAGACTAAGTAAAAGGAAGTAAACACTATTTTCATGAAAGTCAGTATACAATGGCAGTGTTTTAAAAGGGCCTAACAGGCTTTTAATCTTATAAAGGAAAAAATGTTTATTTTTGTTCTTTCTGTGTATATAGATGTATTTGCTGATTTAATTATCCATATTGGCGGATCAGGTTAAATGGGCTTTGAAACAGCCTTACATTCTTTAGTAGATTAAGTCACTGTACTGGCTTTACATTCACAAAAATGTTTCTCATATTTTTTTTTATTTCCCTATAAAAAAAGAAAAAAAAAATTCCTGCTGCTGGTAATTAGAAAAATAATCAAAAAACTCTAGGTATTGGAAGACATGTTGAAAGGTATTTTAACATTGTAAATTAGGGTTACAGAGGGGAAATTTCATCTAAAAGTGATGTTTGAGTTAGTTTGTTTTCATTGTGACCGGTGATAGTACTTAAGTCAGCCTTCTAGACTACATGGGTATTACTAAACTAAACTCATCAAATTTGCAACTATAGCTTTGCCAGAAACATTTTTGAAAAGAGCCGACAGCAGAGATTTTCTAGCTTTCATCACTTAAAAGCACAGAGTGTGGCTATTGATCCTAGAATTGCTGGGATTTTTGAAGGAGACTGCTTGTTTGTTCTGTGCTGTTGTCACTGAAGTGGTTAAAGCTTTGTTTGTTTGTTTTGGTTCTGAATAGCTCTTAAGCCATTAAGCTTTCCAGCTTTCACCAAAGTTGAAACTGTTTATTAAAGTATCAAGATATAAACTAACCTCTGAGAATTTTAACGAGCTATATGAGGCTGTACAGTTCCAATGACCTATCCATGTGGTTCCTTTTGAAGGCTTTCATGTGTTTGTTTTTGCAACTGATACCATACTAAATTCTTTCAGTTGTTTGGGGGAAAACAAGTTTACATGAAGTTGAACATTATAATGAAATAAATGTTTTTTCCCTCACAGATTTTATGTGGGTGCTCTAAGTGCTTTATCAAATCATCATAATGTGTACAGAACATTACAATGAAATATTTATAGTGTTTTATTGGCACTAAATATTTTATTATTTGTGATATTTACTACAGTAGTGAACAAAAGCAAACTTTAGTGGTAATTAGTCCTGTTCTAAAAAGTCACCAATCTAAAAAGCCAGAGTGGACATGGATAAGGATACTCTAGAGCCTTTTAACCTCAAATATGTTTATGGAATTAAATATATTTAATTTATTAAATCTTATTAATATTATTATTGGATATTAACCTCAAATTAATTTAAGGTTAACCGCAAATTAACCTCAAATATATTTAAGGAATAGATTAGGTTTTTATTGTGCTACCAAGTATTATTCTCTTTTCAATGTCAGGGACAGGGTACCTTGCTCTAAGACCTGATGTTTATTCAAACAGTTAAAACTCTTACAAAAATTTTGAGGAAGGGCTTCAACCTCAAAGTTCTCAATAAAAATTGAAGAAATATTAAACTTCAATTACTGTTTTTTTCAGGTGGAGATACCTACCCTAACAAATTAATTAGGACACCAGCATTCTATGCAAAAAGGCTGCCATTAGACTTCTTCATTATAGGCTTTTGAACAGTAAATATTATGTGGAGCCTAAAAAGAGGCAAAAAATAAAAGTCCATAATGGGAAATCTGAATCTGAACACCGATTATCATTTTAAAGATTTGTATTGCTATCTATTGACCTATTGACCTATCTATTGCTGTATTGACCTCTATCTAGTCCTAGATAGAGGTAGTCTTATACCAGGAAACATCCAGATACACAGTATTTGTCTCAGAAAATTTCAGCGTAAGAAGAAGTTAAAAAGATCATGCCAAGGTAAGAAGAGATGCATGTGCATGGGAAAAGTTATCAGCTACTCAATGAGATTATAATTATTTTCAAAAAGTATTCCACCTTGCTTGGTGTACATATTTCTAATATCTTCAGTGATTTCTTTCACACATGCATGCCTTTTAATACCACATATTCATACACATAACACTGAACAAATCAGTTCGACTTCTCTTTCTCCTAACCTGTCTAGTTGTTCTTAACAACTAGTGTTCTAAAACAGAAATAAATAAATAATGTGCACCAGTACTTGGAAACTGCAACTTTTCTATATGCAGGTATGTCTCACAAAAGTTTTGTAATTCTGGAAAAAGCTTCAAACATCCTGTTAACTAATGTTAATTAAATTTAAAAAGAAAAACATGGAAGCCTTGCGTAAGTAAAAGTGCTTTTCAATAAGACTATATTTGAAGAGCCAATGATTTCAGAATAGGCTAATAATTTCTTTATGATGTTTCTTATTTTAGAAAAAATCTCTCACGTGTTCATTGGATAAATAATTATCCTTGTAATATTTCAGATCCTTATATTAAGAGGTACTGTTTGAGTAAATGCAATACATTGATGTTACACACTATTTTTGCTCATGTAGCAGGGCAGGAAGAAAAATTAATTATGGCTCAATACTTTAAGTGATGTAATGTTATAGGAGGTCTTGTCCTAAGCTCTTAATAACAACTTTTGAAACATTATAGTCATTTTTTCTTCATTTAGGTATATATAGGATAAATCAGAAATATGAACAGCATCAGGAATTGCCACTGTTTCTCTGTCTAACTATTATCAAAAGGCCATTTATTGCAGACATCCCATTATAAACAATTCTGGAGGAAAAGTCTGAAACTGATCTAAGCTTTATGATCTAATTTATGGACAATATATACACTGAAACCTCTGCAAAAAATTGCAAGAGTCATGCAGCTTAAGCAGTAAAAACAGGCGTAAACTGCTGAGAGCTCTAAAAACTCATATTCTGTGTGAACCATCACATGTGCATGTACGTAACACTGAATTGGTTGAACATCTATAAAGAGCACAAGGATGTGAGAAAAGAGAAATGTTTAGGAACTAAAGTTTTGTAAGTGTTATTCTCAAAACAAACTCTGACTCCAGTGAGACAAAACATAAGTACAGTTACAGGACTGAGCCTGTAATGGGACGTTATTTTATCAGAAAATCAGATTTCAATTGCTTCATGTTCTTCCTACGGTAGAAAGTTACTCTCTTCTTAAGACCCTTTTGTGTCACTGTACTAAGAAAAAAGTGCAACAACCTTCCTAAAAGATGGTCCTGTCACTTATTTTCCTTCATGCCATTCCATTATCTGAGAATATAAATTTAAGTTGCTTTATTCATTTTATTTCATTAATCTACAGTAAAGGATGGAAAATACTGTTAACACCATCAATAATGGTGAGAATGTTTTAAGGACCTATGTATGGTTAAATACTTTTATCCTTTTTTCCACAATTAGTAGTTACACATTTTTATCTCATGAAAATTCAAAGTACTTCGAGAGAAACGTTTCTCAAAGAGCAATCCTAGGTTAGTAAAGCGAGTAGAATGAAGGAGCGAAGAAGGGAATAGAAGTATGATCTGTAGTTCAGGCAAAATGTCAGAACCATTCATTTATTTTTGTCTAGTTTCACAGAACCACAGAATGGTGTAAGTTGGAAGGGACCTCTGGAGTTCATCTTGTCCAATACCCCTGCAGAAGCAGGGTCACCTAGACCTCATTGCCCAGGAACGCATCCTGATGGCTTTTGAATATCTCCAAGGTGGAAATGCCACAACCTCTCTGGAGAGCCTTCATATGAATGTTTTAAGATTTTTTAAATGCATTTATATATTAAGGTTTCCTTGTATATTTTTTTCCCAGACAATTTCCTAGCATTTTACACAATGTCAGAGTTTATTACCATAATTCAATCAGCCCTCAAAGTCTATTATATTTGAGGTATGACTCTGTTTTAGATGGATTACAACTTTATTGGGAGAGAATTCAACAAATAATTAAGAAGCTTCTAAAGAATTTGTTTGGATATGTAGTATGTGTAGCTTGACTACTTCTTCTAGAATGTGTATTGATACTTAAAGGCTTTCATCCTAGGACATTCTTTCATAATCACCTGAGAAAAGGAGTCACTTGACCCCCAGAGTCAACAGAAGCTATGTCTCTTTCCCTGGTAGGATCAATGCTTATCAACAGTTGGACATTCTGGGAAATGCCACCACCATCAGCTGGTATATTGCTAAGAGAACACAGGTGGAGGAAACATGGATGCAAACAAATTTAAGTTGCATTTACCTTTCAAGCTGCACTTCTAGTTGAACTAAAAATTAAAGAGCATTTTAATGTTACCTAAAATGTTACTGATAATAATAGCCCAAATTCACTACTGTGCTGTAGGTAAGGTACCTACTTCTATCAGTACCAAGTTGAAGCAGTGCATTTATGTGATATAAAATTGTCCGGGATATAGGAACATAGTCAATGTTTAATGTTTACAGTAGTAGTTCTAACTCCTGCTCCCTCTCCTGTACATGGCAGATATACCACAGGGTGTAGAATAACTAAGTGATGTGCAGGTGCTACTCTTTACACACGCATTCAGTCAATCTGTTTATATTTAAGTCTGTTTAATTGTACCTGTTTTCCAATTTGTGTACTGGCACATGCTATACTCAAAATTAGAGAAAAATAGCTTGAGAACAATGAGAACTTCCACCGTGATTTAGAAGAAAAGCATGACATTCTGCTCTGCATTTTTTTGCTACCTAGACAAATTCTTGCTTTCTTGTAGAAGATTGAATTGGGAGCTCAGAATCCTGATATTTACCAGTTCAACTGTCTTCTGAACATTTCTGCTGTATTAGTGCAAGTGCAAGTGACAGTGAAAGCAAATGAGGATCAGTTCTTCAACCCCTGTAGGTCACAACTCCAAGTATCATATTAAACCAGTCCTGATCCTGTGCTTTTGTGCTCTACACTATAGGTTAATCTGCAACTTCCTGGCATTAATAGCAAGCACAATTTACCTCTGTTTATAATTTCCACTGCAAAACAACTTTTACTTCATTAAAATCTTATAATTCTAATATTTTGGATGAAGTTGAATTTAGCAGATGCAGTAAATGCAAGTTATGTAATAATATGTAGGAATTCAGATAATCCAAGTTCATACCATGTCGTACAAAAATCCTTATTTGAAACATTGATGTAAAAGCTGAAAAGTCTAATTTTTCAACATTTATATAAACCTTCAAGACAAAATCTATGGTTCTTGAAAGCCAGGGAAATAATTTGATGGTTGGAATAAGGAGGGCATTGGCTTTATTATGCGTACTCCTGGTTTTCTCTTCAGTATTCAAACTGCAAGATGCTGCAATCTCAGGCATTGCATTGAAAGCTAAATGCTTCTTCCCTGTTTGGATAATCTAACAATACCTTCATATTTTTGGGGAATAAAAAAGAAAAATTAAAAGATGGGAATAGGCATCTCTTGAAACAGGCTTCCCAAAGTGGTATAGTTGATGAACTGAGTTGGATTTCAGTTTGGGAAGTAAGCAAGGAATCTCTTCTTCAAGGCTGTGTAATGTATTAATGATATCCAGTCAGATATTTGATTGAGCTGTTTTCCTTCTCAGCGAGCTGTCATTGTTCATGTTAGCTGTATTCATGTTACCCATTACAACATCTGCCATGCTCACTGGAAAAAATCCCTTTATACACTGCTAGGCTTCTTTGTTTTGTTCAATTTTCCTACCTAACTTATTGCAACCAATCAGGTTTCTTAGCTTATGAGTCTAAAAGTAGTCACAAGCTCTTCTTGGTTTACTGTCTTTGCTTAACCTATGCAAGAATAGGAACATTACACTGGCAAACAAGATGCATAATGATCTTGATTATACTTTATTTAATTTTCTGAGACGAATTTCCTTTGTTTCTTATTAGGTACACTAGAAATTCTTAAAGAATAACTACTTTCTTAGATGGTAGAAGTTCTGTTTTATTTTGCTGATAGAATGTATTTCCTGTGGTCATGAGACTTGGTTGGGATACACAGGAGAGAGAAATGAAAGTGAAAGGCCACAATTTCATCAGCATATATGTAGGAAGCTAGTTAATACTGCTTCCTCAATCACCAACACTTCAAATTTTAGCCAGTGCCATAATTGCTCAGCACCATCTTCCTCATACAGGAAGACAATATAGTTGAAACTGTGTAAGTGTACATTTTTATAGTTCTGGGCATTAACATCTACTTGGAGGCAAGATCTCTCATCATCATCCAGGCACTGGAGGGAGCAGGGCTTTCACTTTATCCAATTTCATGATGCTAGCAGGCCAGTCATCAGGGTGGTCAGTGGAGAATGACAGACTTCTACACTTGGTGTTTCAGGTTATAGAAGTTAGACTCCTGCTCTGAGAGCATCTTAGAGATGGGACAATTGGGTTGTTTAATTAACTACCAGTGGAAGATTGTACATATGATAGAAAGCAAAGCTACGCACCAAGATCAGGGGCTACACACCAAGATCAGGGGCTAACATTCATAAATACTCATGATTACATCTTACAGGACAATCAAACACATTTTTATCTATGAAGTCAATTAGTGTGTCCCTCCACATATGAGAAGAAATGAATTAAATGGCAAAGCACAAGAAACACCATAAGGAAGTTTTACCTTAGAGTAAAACATTCAAAATCAATGGAGACGTACCAGTAATGTACTTCATGTTGAGGCAGTGTTGTCCTGATACTGAAGGCGTAAGCTGTAAATTTTGTGAGTATCAGTTTACTAGTTCAGATCTTCAGTGGAATAAGTGCAGAAATGCATGGGAGGATTTTTTTTGTAGTGCCATCTGATCATGGCAGCAGTTAGTGTCAATGTATGCATACCTTTGGTCAGCTTTCTGAAGAAACTAAGAAAAATTAACCTATCGAAGGTATGTTTTTGTGAACATTACACAACTACTGTAATTTATACATAGGAAAGTATCTCTGGTACTTATCCAATATTTTTTTTAGTATACTATCACCAACAGATCAAGTATGATATCACTGTATAAGTGTAACTTTAACTATATAACTATATTTCAATGTATATATTTAATTCTTTCAAATGGCTATTCCTCTGTGACTTTGGCCATTCCTGGCTCTGGTCTGAGGTTAAAGAGTACATGTAAGCTCATAGTTGCCTTTTAATTTTGTGGCCTTGAGCCTTTGACCCAAAGTGGTGTTTGGTGTTCACTAGATTGAGATTAAATGGACCAAGCACTTGTATGTAACATCCAGACCCTGACCTTAAATTTGTAAAATGAATTGGCTCCTGGCTATCATATTCAGTATCTTCTGAGTAGAACGAACAGCAAAAAAATTAAAACACGTTTTATAAGCACTCATGTGGGGCTAACAGCTTCCTTTCCTATTGCAGGGTTTCCTTTTGTACTTTTAAAATTATTATTATTATTATTCAAATAGGCTATTTCTTTGATTTTCAATCAATTGCAATAAAATTTGATTACATACATTGGTTCTCAGAAAACAATTGTAGGTCACCGTAGGCACCTCAAGTCGTTTGTTCTTCATCATGGAGAAGGATAGTTTAAGGACTTGTTTCTGCCAAGTCCTTTTTCATCCCTCTGCCCCTCCCAGCCTCCATTTTCACCCTCCCCAAGTATTTTCACAGCAAAGCGAAAACACTAGGATATAATATAAAATAAAAATAGAAGTGTTATAAGGGTTGCATTTTATAGCTGTATTTGAGTACATTACAAATGAATGTTTGTTAAACAGGGGGAAAAATCAGACTAGTATTGTCGTGATTCTAAGAGAATTAGGTGATGCAGGAACAGGAAGAATCTGAGTAGCTTGCATTTAATTAGCACTTACTGGTACAAAATAAATTAGACAGATTTGTCTTGTTTTATGAGCAAGATCCTGTTTTTCTATTTCGTTTTCTTTGTGCTTTTGGTAAGGACAGATCTGGCTCTTTGGATACTAAATAGGCAACTAATTCAATTGGTGCTTTCTCCTAGGGTCTGCTTGCAAACCAGTGCCAGGCTCACAGGCTCTTTGTGTACTGCCCTCCCTGCATGTGTCTGTGCTCCCCTGGCTAGTCAGTTTTTTTGTCTCTGATGGTTAATAAGCTTTGAGCCTAGTAGTCAAATGTGGTGGGAACGGGGACAAGACGAGGGTCCTTAGTGAAGGTGTTTGTTGTTAAATAGAACAATTCAGCTGTCTCTTTAGAAAACTTGACAAAAGGAAATGCTCCCTGCTGAAAATTTTCTTAGCCTGTTGCACAAAAGATGAAGTTTGTTTAAGAAATTGCTGCTAAAGAAAGCATCAACCCATTAAGGTAATTATATGGAACCTGTGCCGTATAACAGCTTAATTGATGTTAATGTTTGTCTAATTGGTGATTGGGAGAGTGCAAAGGACTAAAGGTCTTCATAGCACTTTCAGTCATGGCTCTGAAAGGGGTTCTTCTGGTTTTCACAGTTATAACAATGCCTGCGCGTCTTTCTCAGATTACGCCTTGTTTTCAGCCCCTTACAGCATTCTGCTCCACTACTTAAAGCGTAAAATAAGGGTGAAGAGCCATTGTCTAATGCAGCCTTTTTCAAAGAGTGTTTCTGACAGGGATTGTTCTAGGAATCAGGCAGGAGAGAAGGGAGTGCGAGAGGTGAAAGCCACTATCACCCACTTGTGTCACATCCCCAATGAGCGGCAAGAGCCGCCTAATTGCTGCGTGGGTTTTTTTTTTTTTTTTTTTTCTTTGATGCACTTGATTAGGGAACAAGATCTCAACCTTGTAGACTCAGTAAGATCTTCACATGTTTAAATACACATAATTAGTCTCAGTTCTCTTCTTTTTCTTTTTTTTTTTTAATTTTTTTTTCAACTTACACCCTCGTGGGTTTTTTTTTTTTTTTTTTTTACCTCCAAGTCCCATTCTCTTAAACAAGATCCTTGCACCAGTGCCACATGTTCCTGTGGAATCTATCAAACAAAACAAAACAAAAAACCCAGCCCAACCTTGCTGACATTTTAAAAAATTGGCATAAAAAGAACCGTTACAGAAACTTATATAACCCACCGAAAACTACAAAATAAAAAAGAAAAAAAAAAAAGAAAAAAAAAGCCAAAACAAAGAAAAACTCAGGCATTCTAATCAGGAGTATGTGTGTTTCAGATTGCATACGTCAGCATGCACACAATTCTCATATGACATAAATAGAAAACGATTAAGCAGAGAAACGGTAGGTGTAAACTGCCTGTTAAAAGAGAAGTCTCTTGTAACCTGCTTCTCCTACCTTGTTCCTCCAGACAAAAAGTCATGTTAACGAGCCAGTGGTAGTCCGTGTCGTGGAGCTCAAAGGCTTTCTATATTTTGCCTATTCAGATAAAATGAGAAAGTGAAGCACCCAGTAAACTCCTTTCCCTTTGCTTTTCTTGTGTTTGCATACGCATAGACAGACACATGGTAATTTCCTCTCTTCCTACCCCAGAGGATCAGCCCCAGGCTTCTCCGTTTTAATATTTTACATTCCTACATTTTAAGACAGCGCTATTTTTATATTTGTTCCCTTCTTTTCTAAACACGAGCACTGAGAGTATATTCATCCACTGTCCTAATGAGGAAATGACGACTTTTATCAACCTTATTAAACATACACCCAGAAGATATCCATTTTAATAAGAGGCCAATTACTAAGTGTGTCTTCAGTTAGAAGGAACGTAGCTTTTACCTTGTTCTTTGGCTCTCCATGTCTCTAATTAATTGAATCTTGAAATCGTTGGACTTTCAGCTTAAGAGAAGACTGAAGAAGGGAACTTAACAACACTGCCTATTCCTTTATGTCTAGAAAGGGCTATAAAAAAAAAAAAAAAAAAAAAAAAAAAAAAAAAAAAAAAAAAAAAAAAAAAAAAAAAAAAAAAAAAAAAAAACAACACCTGTAATGCTAAAAGACTCAGGCTTTTGTCTGTTTCTAATATTACTTTTCTGCCTAATTGCCATCACTGCCACGTACATTAGGCCCTTTTTCAGCAGGGTTAAAACAGGGCCAGTGATGAATGGAAAACTGATTGTACTGCTGTCAAACTTGAATGTGAGGCTTATTCTGGAGATAGAAGTATGAGGAAAAGGACAGAGAATTGCACTTCATTAAAGCTCTACCAAGCTGATTGGAGTGGAGGAGGTAATTGAGATTTAAAGTGGCATTCCCATCACACTGTCCCTTTTTCAACTTAACAACTGTCATTCAAGCCACATAGGGCAACAATTGGCCAGATTTCCCAGCTCTTCTGAGTAATAAAACAGACACTCACCTTCTGGCTATTCGTTTTACTTACTTTGTTCTAATTTCCAATTCATGTGTCATTAGTGAACGAAGATTGACAAGAAATAGCTTTGACCTCACAGATTTGACCTTCAACCTCAGAGACCCAACTCTAGACTGAACATAGGTTGGAATATGCTAAGAAACACCTTTCCTTTGCAGAAGAATGAATGGCAGTTTTTTTCATCATTGTACCACCCCCTGCTTGCCACTACATTTAGACTATGAGACATGTCAACTGCCTGTCACAATTACAATAGACACAGCAAACCAGAATTTTACCCAAATCCAAGGGGAACTTCCTGAACAAAGAGTAAATTTTACTGCACAGATTTTGGAGACCTCCAATTTGTGCAGGCATAATGAATGCAGCCTACACACAAATAGGTAGTTGTTAATTATCCCAGCAATTTCTTTTTTTAATGTGCTAACAACACAGCGTGCTAAGCCTTCATATCTTACACTGTTACCTGATGATCTCATCACATTTGAAAAGATGGTAATCTCAAGGAAGGCATTGTTATTGCAAGTGTTCGTGTCAATAAGTTACATCAGAATAGTCCTTATATTTTTTATCATTTAATCATATGTGTCAGAATAAAAACAGACAGATTCTACTACACCTTTCACAGTGAAGTTGTCTACCTATATAGTACTCCTTCTGGGGTAACTTGATCTTTTTATTTTCTTTATGCAATTATCCCAAGGCTTGTGTATACTAATTTAGTGTCATATTACTTATCAGAGCATTTTGTGGATGAATAATAACCACAGGGCAAGACCTATGACCTTAATAAGAACCTTCAACGAATTTTAGAGTAATTTGTGCCTTTTGCATAGGAGTCTTTTAGAGCTCTACTGTTCTGAACAGAAACTTGATCCCAGTAAGTCTATTGTATTTAGAACATTGTTTTTGTTCCTTCATATTTAGTGAATAAATATTTGGATGGTCCTGGTATTAAGCACCAATAAACACAATAATTGAATACACCAATTCATTGTTGTCAGGTGTTTAAGAAGTTGATTTTGGGCTTTTTTTGTTTTGTTTTGTTTCATTTTCTAAGATGAAACATTTTGAAAACACAGGCAGGCTTCCTTACTGCATTGACTTCACTTTAATGAGATGTGCAGTCATTTCTCTTTTTTTTTTCCCCTATGTAATATTCATTCTTCTATGCATAAAGCAAACAACATGGGCAGGTTATTGCATTGACTTCATTCTAATGGGAGACACAGTCATTTTGTTTTCTTCTATAATATTCTTTCTTCTATTATAAAATATATTTGCATAGCTCATTGTGTTGCTCTGTGTTTTCTGAATTCCCCATTCATGTTGCTGAAGAAAAAAAGAATAAAATGTACTCTATTTTCTAACAGAAGGAGGTATAAACTTTTGTGAAGTCTCACAGTTGTCACCATGTCATTTATAAATACTGTTACAATCCTCTACCTTCCTAAAATTTAAATACAATTCAAAGAACTGGCTTCTATTGAAAGGATACTATTAGCATATAAATACAACAGAATCATTTTGGAATAGTACACGTATCCAGAGTATGACATGGTAAAGAATTTACTCATAATTATAAAACCCATGAACTCTATTGAGTGTACAGTACTGGTCTTTGTTGAAACCATGTCACAATTGTGTGAGAAACATGCTTTTGTGTTAATGAAAATAAATTACTTTACCATCACTCTGCTTTGTTTGTCAACTTAATTATTACACAGGTAAAATATTGCTTTGCATTAGTCAGAACAGACTATTTTCCTTTTATACAGTTTCCTTTTCCCAGGGGTAAATTTTAATGCCCTGAAAGGTCAACAGAGGTCAGGACTTCTTGACTATATCTCAACAGTGCATTTCTGGTCATCAAAAGAAATAAGCCTCTGACCACTGGTAGCTGCTGTAGGGGTTTCTTTTATCCTGCACCTGTGACAATTACCCTGTGTTAGTGAAGCTAACAGGAGTCAGGTTGTAGGTTAAGGGTCAGGGCACTGTCAAGAGGAAGTTATTCTTCAGTCCACTAAATCTGTTATCATTTTCATCTAATGTGACATCCATCTGTCAATCAGGGAATTTAGGCAATTGTCTTATTCTAAGTGCTGCACTTTATGCCTCAAACAGCTCACATTTTACTGCTTTTCCTATAATTACATTTTTCTACCTCTGAAAACCCATCTGCAAAATAAACAGGGAAAATCTTACTCAATCATTTTGAAGATCCAGGCATTTTATGCTAAAAGCTGTTTCACTCACAAAATTGAGTGATTTCTCCGCAAAGTTTTATATTCATTTAATTTTCATTGTTATGGCTTTTTAACACATAGAAAGAGAATAAAGCTCCTGTAACTACATGGATATCAAAATAAGTTTTCATATAAGACTGTCAAATGCATACCAGTCAAAAGGAGTATGCCTCATACCCTTTAGATGCTGCACTTCTTAAACACCATGCAAATGGCATGCTATGGTTATGAACGACACGGATAAGTTTTTACAATAGACTTTTGAGGAATTTGAAGTTAGCATACAGTTGAATTGACTACAAATGAGCAAAGACTCAGAGTAACTCCATGTATAGTACCACAGAATGAAGCTCCAAACTCTGTTAATTCTAATTCAGCACTGCTCCTAAAGATGTGCTTAATTTCAAGCACTTGAACAATCCCAGTCAGTTACCAAAACACTTATATAAATTGGAATAAAACCTAGGTGTAAAGGTAAATGTTCTACTGAATATGGGTGAGATTGCTCATATGCTTCAATTTACACACACTTTTAATTGCTTTGATGAACAAGAATCTAAATACTTTGCCAAGCATAAAAATCGTGGCGTGGTTATACGATGCAGTTGAGCCAATCTAACAGCTTGTTACCACTGAAAAGGATAGTCTTGTTCCCCCTACTTCCTCCCCCCGCCTTCCCACCACAGATTAGTTTTCTGCTGGGTTAGCAAATTTAATTGCCTCACCAAGTGGTTAGGGAAGCATGCAAGCCAGTGTAGGGACAGTGACAAGAATCTGTGGCTGGAGAGAATTTTATTGGCAAGCCATTACATAGATCCGGTCATATAATTAAACTGTAGTTTCCCCTTTCACTTTTGCCAAAATTCCCCATTTTGAAAATTAAACAACTGATTTGCAGTTATTATCAACAAACTCTCCAAGACCAATGCTGCTATAATTTCACTGGTAGCAAAGGTGGTAGATAAGATAGTCTTACAATTTCCAGAGCAGAACTTATTTCAGTACAGCAGCAATAATATTAATAGTAACTGGCTTTCAGTATACTTTATTAGGAATGCTTGAAAGAAGGCTAGGATTCTTATTCCTATCTTACAAATGGGAGAAACAAGGCACTGAAAGGGGGAAAAAACCACCATAGAAAGTCATTAACAGAAATGGAAAAGGACTATGGTATCCTTAAATCCATTCCAAGAGTCTTTGCTCTGGGCTATAGTATTCTTCCCATCAGCTTTGTGGGCTTGTCCATACATTTGTAGTGTGAGATGTTTAATTGCTCCAGAAAAAGCTGGGATCTTGCAGCACCCCTGAATTCTTGCACTCTTCTACTTTTACCAGCATGGTTTCCTGTAGTCCACACTCTGCGAATGTTCTGTTTTAGGGATTCTCTCAAGTTATTAATTACTCAACGTCTTCCGTTTTGTAAGACTTACTATACTTATTTCCACCTAATTTCTCCAGAGATAAGCTAGCTATGCTTCCTTTCCTGCCACACCCCCATCTTTAACTCTTCCTGCTTTCTGGCTTTCATCAAAAAGATTGTAGGGTTTTCAATTAATTCTGTAAGTGCTTCTTTTATTTTCTTTGTATATTCCTGTTGTGATACTTGAAAGTTGTCACATACGTTCAAATTCACAGTACTTATTTTTATAAAATTCACAGTACTTATTTTTATAAAACCTTGCTTCACTGAGCCATTTAATTTTGTTTCTTGAAGAAGCCAGTGACTACAGATTCCATTGCTGTCCCAGAATAGGGAATCAAAAAAATTTTTCATGCAAGAGAGAAGTTATGCAAAGCTGAGTGTAAAGGGGTGTAGTTAATTTCAATGTCTTCTCCTGGCATGGTGGTCAGACTGTGATGGGTCATATACCTAGATGTAGAAGTAGAGAGATACTTTCCATTTCCTCAGTACAGATATGACTGTGTAAAAATGTCAAGATAAATACTGGTTGTCAAATTACATGTCTAGGTACTCCCAAAGTACAAGTCACCTTTGATCCAAAAGAGTGTAATCCTTTCTAGGATGGTCCACCGCTCAAGA
Organism: Calidris pugnax; assembly: GCF_001431845.1. Classification (NCBI taxonomy): domain Eukaryota; kingdom Metazoa; phylum Chordata; class Aves; order Charadriiformes; family Scolopacidae; genus Calidris; species Calidris pugnax. The sequence goes on along the minus strand of NW_015090839.1, from coordinate 10,327,387 downwards.
TGATAAGGCCTCAGTACCTAACTGTGGCTGAACAGTTGGCTTGAGTTTCGTCCACGACAGTCCAGTCATCTTACTTCAGAACATTATGCATACTCATAATTGCTTGCTGGATTGAGATAACCACATAGCAATAACATAAACTGTCCCCAGTATTTGACATGCTGATATAGGATTTATGGATGAATAATGAGGGACTTTTAGGTACCATTTTGAGTATGAATATGTATGCTGCAAAGTTGTAATAACATTTTTTAAAATAATTACAAGCTCCACTTTCCGTATTCAAGGCCACAAATAATACTATCCGAGAAATGTCTTATTTCGTCCTTTGTTAGCAGATAGTCATATTCAATGGAATATTTCACAAGAAATAAGTTTAATTTTGCATAATGAACTCTAGTAATAATATGAGTCATCCCTATCAACTCTGTGTTCTGTTTACAGAAAAGCATTTTACAGTTTTGGTACCCAGTCTGGTACCTTTAAATACTACATGTACTACCTAAGTGCAAATAAAATTATAGTTCCTTTCTATCTTTGGATGGTAATAGTTTTACACTGAATTTCCACAAAATCTCAGTATTTGATGTCCCTGAAATATCGTTTTGATATCTTCTCATTCCATTTCTCTTTAGTATTTACGAATAAATTAAAAAAACCCACCCATTTGTGTCTCTTACTGTGACTCCTTTGGAAATGAGTAAATTCTGTAGGGAAACCATTAAGTCAGAGCAGTGTTGAGCAAATCTAATTAGGCAAATATAATTCAGTTTCCTCTGCTGAGGCAGTAACACAGTATATAATAAAGAGGGAAGTGCATGAATTATTTTGGTTTTGTTGGTTTTGATTACCTGTATTTTGAGTTCAAGTATGTTTGACCTTTCAAATAGCAAGAAAAAAGGCCAGCAAATTAGAAAGGAGGATGCATTGGCTTCAGTGTTTAAGTTCTGCATATTCATAGAAAAAAAAAATTGGAATCTTTTCAAAATGTAAATAAGGAAATGATTCCTGCAAAAGAAAACCATGTAAATCTCAGTGATTTGAAACAATGCATCTCCCAGCTTTTAAATATACAAACTTTCTTGTTTATTTGAGTTAACCACTGGAGCAAGACAGACTAAAATTAGTTTTCAGAAGTCAGTTATAAACCTCTGTAAAGTTAAACTGTTAATCCCGCTAAAATTAATCCCTCTACCGTGACATTTTAGATTATAAAGAAAAAGAGAAGGAAATAAAGATTTTGGGGGGGGGGGACGACATGCAGAAACATGATGATATTTTCTATTATTTATTGAAGTAATTTATGCAGGTTGCTATTGTAAAATCTTGTGGTTTAGTCTTAGAGGCAGAACAGAACAGAAGAGTTCACTTGGAAAAGACCTACAAAGATCATCTAGTCCAACTGCCTGGGCACTTCAGGGTTTACCAAAGAGTATGTTGTTAAGGTACTGTCCAAATGCCTCTTAAACACTGGCAGGCTTGGGGCATTGACCACCTCTCTAGGAAGGCTGTCCCAGTGTTTTACCACCCTCTCAATAAAGAAATGCTTCCTAATCCATGGTCTAAACCTCCCCCAATGAAGCTTTGAACCATTCCCATGTGTCCTGTCACTGGATACCAGGGAGCAGGTCCAGAGAAGGGCAACGAAGCTGGTGAGGGGTCTGGAGCACAAGTCTTACGAGGAGAGGCTGAGGGAGCTGGGGTTGTTCAGTCTGGGGAAGAGGAGACTGAGGGGCGACCTTATCGCTCTGTACAAGTACCTGAAAGGAAGCTGTAGAGAGACGGGGGTCGGTCTCTTCTCCCAAGTTACAGATGATAGGACAAGGGGCAATGGCTTCAAATTATGCCAGGGGAAATTCAGGTTAGATATTAGGAAACATTTCTTTACTGAAAGGGTTGTCAGGCATTGGAATGGGCTGCCCAGGGACGTGGTGGAGTCACCATCCCTGGAGGTATTTAAGAAACGTGTAGACATGGTTCTTCAGGGCATGCTCTAGTGCCCAAGATTATTGGTTTGTCGTGGGCTGCTGAGTGGGTGGGTGATGGATTTTTGGTTTGGTTGTTGTTGTGTGTTTAGGTGGTG